>NC_090647.1:25532376-25832376 GCF_040937935.1 Hyperolius riggenbachi
GAGATAAGTGCCCTGCTTTTGACATCAGTTGGCAAAACTCGTACTGCAAATTTTTGGAATGCTTTGATCCAAAAGGAGGATATAGAAACTGAAAGCAGAAGTCCTCCGTTTTAGTGGTTGTATAGTGTATTGGTTAAAGGAATACTATCAATGCCCAAGTGTTCTAAAATGACAACGTACAAATAATGTCTAAGTAGCTGTGTAAACATGTTCCTACTATTCATGTTAAATATCAGCAGCAAAATTCATTGTGTGTAGATTTTAGCTACGTTTGGAATGTCTCATTTGCAGAAGTATGAATCTCTGCAGTCTGACATGCTAAGAACAGTATAATATTGGAGCAGATTATATGAAAACAGGTATCAGGTTTCACACACAACAGCATTACAAATGTTTATGTTGCACATACGATACATTTCCTCTGCTCTCTGTGAGAGAAAGCTCTGCCTGTCTCTGACTGTGCTCTCTGCACACACAGAGTAAACAGATACACTGTGAGGGAATTCCCCCCTCCCCTCATGGCTCACTCTGCCGTCAGAATTTCAGCAGACTGCCATCAGAAACATGTGAAAGAAATTACATAACAGTAATCAAATAGATAAGCAGTGAAATGTATACACAAGTACTTAGCAGCACTTCCCAAACATTTCCTATCTCAATTGAAAAAAACAACATGTTAATTGATAGTGTCCCTTTAAGGGCACCGCCTTTGACATAGGAGACCAGGGTTGGAATCCTGGCTAGGTTCAGTACCTATTCAGTAAGGGGTTCAAAGAAACACTCCCTAACACTGCAGGGTGACCTCTTGAGTGCGTCCCAGTGGCTGCAGCTTTTTAGCACTTTGAGTCCGACAGGAGACCAGCGCTATACAAATGTTCAGATTATGATTATTATGTTCGGATATTGTCTCACACTGCCCTCTAGTGACAAGTAGTGATGGGAAGTCCGGATCTTTTCAAGGATTCGGATGATTCGAATCGGATCTTTGAACCGAATCTTTGAATCATTTTACTAGGGAAGCATTCAGGGGGTGAAATGACCAGCAGGACAGGACTTTCCCTGCAGTGGACAGAGAAGGGGAGGGGGGTGGACAGACAGAGAAGGGGAGAAGATGGACAGAGAAGGGCAGGGAGTGGACAGAGAAGGGAGGAGCTGGACAAAGAGGGGTGAGCAGAGAGCAGAAATGTTTTTTTGCACACATTACCCACATGCTGCAATCATATGCTTTAAATATATTTCACCTATATGTTCATCTCTATACTTTGAATGCAAACGTCTCACAGTGAAAGAAAGCATTCCCCAATGTGTCCTTTTCTCACCTCGAACACTCATCATAAATTTAGGGAGAAGTTAAGTGCAGCTGTTTAGAGCAGAGTTGTTTGAGTTATGACAATAAAAGCTGTCATGACTGTTACCCAAATAAAGTGCTTTGGCCTTTTCAGTCGCAACAGTGGTGTGTGATGTCTCTATTTATAGGTTAAGTTTATATTTAATTTTCCTTTCAGGTAGTGAGTATGGGTGGGCACTATGCTCCAATGAAGATTTCATGGTACTATTGTTTAGAACAGAAATCCAGGGATGTTCTCAGTGACAGAAATTTTGATAACAGGACTGTCCCTGGAAATCACAGATAACTAGCAAGTATTGTGTAAGATAATGAGCCAATCACAGTTACCTCCCTGTGATGTCACCAGTGGGCGGATCTCTCACGTCCTCTGATTCCCCAGATATCGTTAGAGAACCTGCCTGTCACAGGAGCCCTCAGTGGCTGACCGCACTTAGCCTTCTAAACGGTGCCAGCGCACAGATCGTGCGAACTCTGGTCGCAGTCAATGCGCAGGAACCGTTAAGAATTAGCCGCAGCCAACTCAGAAGGGAGCCTGTGAGACACGGGTAATTACAACGTCACCTACTGGTTCAGAGTAAACTGCCACCACCGCGGTTACTATGGGACCGTGGGGCCCACTAACTGACTGACTAATCCTGCGAATAAAACGGTTAAACACACGATATTCTGTCTAGCCAACAACAAACAAACAGTAGCGTATCTTCAGAGACCCGGGATCATTTCTGTGTGTGCTGATAAGCAGGGTAGCGAAACAGTGAATGACTTGGGGAAAGTCGTTTATTCACGCAATATAAATAATTAATATATACAGACAATTATGAAAATCAACAATTATTAAAACAGTAATAGCCAGTATGAAAAATAAAAGAAGGGAGAAAAATACTTAGTTCCTGGAAAGATGTCCTTATTGTGGGAAGAATCATAAAGTTCTTGGTTTCAAAGTCCAGAGTTCAGAGTTCAGACCAGGTGGATGCCAGCATATCCTCAAGCTGGCATCTGATGAGTGCAAGATGGTTCAGTGTGGAGGACCCTGAGTTTGGGTCCTCAGCCATTCTTAGGCCCCTGCTTCAGTAGGAGGGAGTGAGGGCGGGGAGCCATACACCCCCTTCAAAGATGAGATGAGCCCTCCCCTTGTACTGGGGCTAGAAATCATATCTACCCATATATGGGCTCTATCTCACAGAACCGTACAGGTCAGGGCAGATTTATTAACATTTTCAGGTCTGTCTCGATTTACCCAGCGCCCTGATACCAGACATGAGGGGTGGGACCCCTGTGGTATCATCAGGGCCTTTTCAAACTGCCTAACTGGCAGTCCTTACCTCAGAATGTTCTGAAACTTCCTCAGAACCAGCACCGGGGCTCATGCTACACTTCCCCCACGTTTGGTGAAGCTGCCATCTCAGGAACCCCAGAAATATGACAGATCTGGGAAGTTATGGATTTGCTATGAGACTCAGGTTATTCCCAGGCAAAGGCTCTTTGAAGTTTGGAGCAGCCAGCGAGGTGTCGCCTCCCCTGCTGGGAATGAGCCAGTGGGTCTGGCTTTTAGCCCAACTAGATTGCTCCTGCCATGGTGCTTGTCACCTTATACCTGATGGATGGGCCATCAACACAGCTTGAAGCCAGGGACTCTCTGGGGCAGATTAGGCTCAGGCTCATTAGCATATCAAAAGAGCCATCCAGCCTTTGGAATGGTGCTCTCTTTGCTAAGAAAAGGACTTCAGCTGTCCCTACACACTCAACCCAGATTGTACCGTTTTGAAGCGCAATCGATGCAGGAATCGAGTGCGATCGTTCTTTTCTTCACGGGCGGTTCCAGGACGCGCCTGCGTCCCCGCAATCGTCCGTGACAGCCCTCCCCCTTGTCCGTGGCTTAGCCACTCATCCGCAAGATGTGTGGCGGCGCCGCTAACCTGGCTGACGGGCCTCGAGTTGCCGGTACGGCGGGAAAACCTATTGGAGCCTGTGGCTCGGTTCCCCTGGACCGGTCGCGGTCTGCTACCCTCAGGGTTGACCCAACATGGACCGTTCTGGACAGGGCGTTTGCGCCACTGCAGTCGGACGTGGTGTCTGCCGGGACTGCTGACAACGGGCAGTGGGTTGGTTAGGTCAACAGCCAGCCCACGCAGGGTTCCCCTGCTGAGTGGCTGTGGACCTAAGGGAACCCCGCGGGAATCCCTGGACCTTCCCAGCTCCTGACAGACGGCACATGCCCTGCAGTAGTTGGCTACATCCCTGTTCATCCGGGGCCAATAAAACTGTTTCCGAATACCGGCGAGTGTCTTGCGGACACCCGAGTGCCCTGTCAGAGGATTACCATGTGCGGATTTCAGCACATGTCCCCTGAACGCACTCGGGACCACAAGCCATTTGGTATTCGCGTGGGATCTACCTGTAGGGGGCTGTACAGACTCACTGTACAGTCTCCCACCTTCCCAGTACACCTTGAAAGCGGCCCCGTCTGCGAGGGGCTCAGCGGCTTGCTGCCTGAGCACCTCCAGGCTTGGGTCACTTTGTAGTGCGGCTGAGAATATGGCGCTGTCAGTTTCAGCCAACTGGCTCATGTCACACGAGGCCAGCGGTCTCATCCCTGCGGTCAGAGGAGGGGGAGGAGGCCGGAACCCCCTCCACCTGTTCTGAGCTCGGGTTCTGAGCAGTGCAGCTGCGCGGTACTGCTAGCACAGGTACACTGTCAGAATGGCACAGACGGGCATTATTCAAATCATCATTGCATGCAGTAATGACATTGACAGGTATAGACATTTTTTCATTACAGACAGGTTGTACAAGAAACTCAGGTACAGTTACAGCATCATCACAACAGACAGCCTGTACATCAAACTCAGGTGCCTTTGAAGCAGGCACTATTGAACCTGGTACCCTTGAACTGGGCACATTCAACCCACCTCCCCCTGGTGCTCCCCCAAGTGTATAAAGTACCTGGTGGTGGGTGGAGAGTCCGTCTCCTTCCGTGAGCGACAAGGCGGTCGTGGCAGGTTCATAGTAGGACACAAGCTTGCCCAAATCAGTCCCCAGCAACACAGGGACTGGGAGATCCTTCATAACCCCAACAACCCTTTCGTGGACCCCTCCCACTCCCCAATCCAGCTTCCCTCTTGCGTGGGCTATGTGGAAAAGGGTGCCCTCTACTCCAGTAAGGGCAAGGGATCGGCTGGAGCTGATGCTCTCCCTTGGCACAAGATGTGAGTGAACTAACGTGATGTCAGCTCCGGTGTCTCGAAATCCGGTGACAACTTTGCCGTTCACTCTAACAAGTTGCTGCTGGTCCGTTCGGTCGCGGATTTCCTGTCCGCGTGCAAACAGGACAAAATCTGATGATCCAGGCTGTGGTTCGCTGGCGGGTTGCCTCTGCTGTGGGTGAGGTACAGGTGATGCAGATGATCCAGGTGCTGGTGGTGTCTGTCTCCGCTCCGGACAGTCGAATTTCATGTGTCCGGGCTGGCGGCAGTAGTGACAGGTGACCTCTCCAGGCGCTGCGGGCCTGGGTGCAGCAGCTGCGCTGGGTGGCCTCTGTGGCGGACGGCTCACAGGGGCAGGAGGGTCTGCCGAGGTATTGGGCTGACCTCCTCTCCAGCTGGATGGGACAGTTCTGCGGGTATCAGCCACCCGGGTAGTTGCAAAAGTCTCAGCAAGGTCTGCAGCGACAGTGGCTGAAGCCGGCCTGCGTTCTAACACAAACTGTCGTACATCAGCAGGGCAAATGTTCAGAAATTGTTCGAGGACTATCAAGTCCTCCAGGACGCCATAAGACCCTTTGGTGAGGCCTAGCGTCCACTGGCGGAGTGTGGTAAGCAAGCTGCTGACCACATCTCGGTACGAATCAGAAGGCTTTTTCTGCCAGGCCCTGAACTTTTTCCGATAGGCTTCTGGCGTCAGCTGGTACTTAGTAATGATAGCGTCTTTTATAGCAGCATAATCATTATCCTTCTCCGCAGGCAATTCTGCGAAGGCATCAAGCGCTTTGTAGCGCAGCAAAGGTGTCAGATGTCTGGCCCACTGGTCTTGGGACAGACGATACTGACGGCATGCTTTTTCGAAAGATCGCAAAAACAAGTCAATGTCTGTGTCTTTCTCGATATTAGCAAATTTAAATTTTTCACTTACGGGTGCTGCAGCTCCTTCAGCAGGGAGGCTGGGCGGTGAACTCCCGCTGGCCTGTTGCACTTTTGCCATGTTTAGCTCATGCTGTCGTTGGCGCTCCCGTTCTCGCTCAGCGGCATCCCTCTCCGTGTGGCGTTCTGCAGCAGCAGCCTTGCGTTCCGCAGATTGGCGTTCCCGCTCCTCGCGGGCTTCCATGTACTGCATGTACTTGTCCAGGTCAGTCTCCATCAGCTTTTGTAATGCCTGCTGCATTACCGGGTCAGCACCCCTGGACAGTCCAGTACTGGCCAGTTCCGGGCGAGTATTTTCAGAAACTTTGGGGTTGGGGTCCACACTGACATTCTCCTGCGTAACTGTTGATGCAGGGCCCTCAGGATGCACAACCTCTGTACGGTCAGGAGTCTCAGTCTCTGGTTCCCCTTGCCTTGAGTCAGATGGGTCAGCGTCTACCTCAGCAGACACATCCAGCTCCTGCAGTTGCTGGGTATCCCATTGAAACAATTCCGTTACCAGGTCCCCTTGTTTCTTGCGGCCGACATCAATGCCTCTCTCTTGGCAAAGATTTTGCAGGTCCGCCAGGCACATTTTCTTGTAGTTCCCGGACATTTCCACGCCAAATAAAATAAAACTTTTGGGGAGGGGTACTGGCTACACAGTCTCTCTGTATATATAAAAAATATATTGCCTTCCAGCTACACCAACGAATTAGTTCGTTTCTCGATAGCGCTAGCGCTATCGCAGATACTTTCAGCACAACACAGGTCCCAACCGCTGCCTAACACTGTCACAGGAGCCCTCAGTGGCTGACCGCACTTAGCCTTCTAAACGGCGCCAGCGCACAGATCGTGCGAACTCTGGTCGCAGTCAATGCGCAGGAACCGTTAAGAATTAGCCGCAGCCAACTCAGAAGGGAGCCTGTGAGACACGGGTAATTACAACGTCACCTACTGGTTCAGAGTAAACTGCCACCACCGCGGTTACTATGGGACCGTGGGGCCCACTAACTGACTGACTAATCCTGCGAATAAAACGGTTAAACACACGATATTCTGTCTAGCCAACAACAAACAAACAGTAGCGTATCTTCAGAGACCCGGGATCATTTCTGTGTGTGCTGATAAGCAGGGTAGCGAAACAGTGAATGACTTGGGGAAAGTCGTTTATTCACGCAATATAAATAATTAATATATACAGACAATTATGAAAATCAACAATTATTAAAACAGTAATAGCCAGTATGAAAAATAAAAGAAGGGAGAAAAATACTTAGTTCCTGGAAAGATGTCCTTATTGTGGGAAGAATCATAAAGTTCTTGGTTTCAAAGTCCAGAGTTCAGAGTTCAGACCAGGTGGATGCCAGCATATCCTCAAGCTGGCATCTGATGAGTGCAAGATGGTTCAGTGTGGAGGACCCTGAGTTTGGGTCCTCAGCCATTCTTATGCCCCTGCTTCAGTAGGAGGGAGTGAGGGCGGGGAGCCATACACCCCCTTCAAAGATGAGATGAGCCCTCCCCTTGTACTGGGGCTAGAAATCATATCTACCCATATATGGGCTCTATCTCACAGAACCGTACAGGTCAGGGCAGATTTATTAACATTTTCAGGTCTGTCTCGATTTACCCAGCGCCCTGATACCAGACATGAGGGGTGGGACCCCTGTGGTATCATCAGGGCCTTTTCAAACTGCCTAACTGGCAGTCCTTACCTCAGAATGTTCTGAAACTTCCTCAGAACCAGCACCGGGGCTCATGCTACACTTCCCCCACGTTTGGTGAAGCTGCCATCTCAGGAACCCCAGAAATATGACAGATCTGGGAAGTTATGGATTTGCTATGAGACTCAGGTTATTCCCAGGCAAAGGCTCTTTGAAGTTTGGAGCAGCCAGCGAGGTGTCGCCTCCCCTGCTGGGAATGAGCCAGTGCGTCTGGCTTTTAGCCCAACTAGATTGCTCCTGCCATGGTGCTTGTCACCTTATACCTGATGGATGGGCCATCAGCACAGCTTGAAGCCAGGGACTCTCTGGGGCAGATTAGGCTCAGGCTCATTAGCATATCAAAAGAGCCATCCAGCCTTTGGAATGGTGCTCTCTTTGCTAAGAAAAGGACTTCAGCTGTCCCTACACACTCAACCCAGATTGTACCGTTTTGAAGCGCAATCGATGCAGGAATCGAGTGCGATCGTTCTTTTCTTCACGGGCGGTTCCAGGACGCGCCTGCGTCCCCGCAATCGTCCGTGACACTGCCCCTAACCATAACCAAGCATGGAGGGGCTCAGTGAAGGTAGCAGTGAAGGTGTGGAGGTGTCTGATTGGGTCACACAGGGCATAAAAGAAGATCTGCCCGGCCTTATAATCCAGACATATCCTGACTCTATCACTGGGGATCTTGTCAGGTAACTGGATCACTTCGTTGTCATGTCTCACTGAGTAATAATTAAAACACTTATATAAACCCCAGGACTTGTTATTATCTCCAATCACTGACGTTCCTCTTCTCCTCTCTATACTGGGATAACACATCCCGACTATCCAGTTAACAGATCCTCCAACATCCACTTCCCAGTAATGTCGCCCTGAGGAGAAACTCTGGCTGCTCAACACCTGATTATACTGAAATCTCTCTGGTGTTTCTGGGCAATTCTGGCTTCTGTCTGTCCTGGATGCAGTTTTCCTGTCAGCTGATGTATGTATATACTTAGCAGCTGTGTTTACATCCAGTAATATGTCTGCATACACTGGCAGCCCTGATGTTTGCTGTGCAGCCCCAATATCTGTCCCCTCAGCCTGGCGCTGTGTGTGTTGTGTGGTGGGAGTGGGTTGGGGGCGTGGCCTGGATAGTGTAGCATTGATGGGAACTTTGTCTTCTGTACTAGAATGTGGATAGGCCTGTGTGTGTTGTGTGGTGGGGGTGGGTTGGGGGCGTGGCCTGGATAGTGTAGCATTGATGGGAACTTTGTCTTCTGTACTAGAATGTGGATAGGCCTGTGTGTCTGTATGTTTCTGCACAGTTACCCCAGACATGATATCAGATAGTCCTGTGTGTAATATGTGTGAGATGCCGGCCACATCCAGATCCGCTCCATTATGGAGCTGTTTATCATGTCTCTCTCTGTCCTCCGTGTCACACAAGTCACCTGTGTCTGATTCCTGTAAGACAGTCAGTGGATCAGTCATGTTACACAGCTCCTCAATGTGACGCATCTTCCTGGACAGCTCCTCCTTCTTTATCTCCAGCTGCTGAATGATGTCATTGTATGGTTGTGACATCCGCTGTGCCTGTCTCATGATGTCACTCAGGACTCTCTTCTCCAGATCTTCCAGCCGTCTCCTGAGGTCTCCAAACAGGGCAGTGACTCTCTCTGTTTCACCATCTGCTTTTTCTTGTGCTTTCCTCCTGCGTTCCTCCAGACTCTGGACTCTTTTCTTAGCCTCCTCTGTCTCTGCCATCAGTTTCTGCAGAACATTTCTCAGCTTCTGCTTCTTCTTCTCAGAGGCCTCATCCAGCATCTCCACCTGGTGTCCCCGATGTTCTCCAGCCAAACTACAGGACACACAGATACAAGCAGCATCCTCAGTGCAGTAATACTTTAGTGGTTCCTTATGGATGGCGCATTTCCTGTTTTCCAGGGAAGTGTTGGGGTCACATAAGACATGTTCTGGTGCCTTGCTGTGGACTCTCAGGTGATTATCACACAGAGAAGCGTCACACAGCAGACAGGACATAACAGCCGGTACAGCAGAGTGGATACAGTAAGTACAGCGGACTCCTCCTGATCTGGCTGAGTAGACAGGAAACTCTCTGCTATCTTCCTCAGGGCAATGTTCCTCTGCAGTGTAGGCCGTCGTATAAACTGCAAATCTACATTCAGGACAGAAATAACCTCCAGACCCCTCTTGTGTATCCAGCACACGATCAATACAGACCCGGCAGAAGTTGTGACCACATCTCAGGTTTACAGGATCTGTATAAATGGTCAGACAGATGGGACACTCCAGCTCCTGGCTCAGATCAGCAGACGCCATCGCTGCAGGAGGGGCGGGGAAATTTAAGTGAACGTTTGGTAATGCAGTATAACCAGCTGTGTAATTATTGCACAGGGTGTGGCAGAGCTATTGTGTCATAGTTATGTAAAGTGGAACTCTAAATTCACCCTGCACAGCTACAGTGGATTTAAAAAAAAAAGGCTTATTAACCTCCTTGGTGGTATGGACGAGCTCAGCTCATCCATGTACGCCAAGGAGGATTGCTAAGGCCCTGGAGGGTCTTTTTACTTGCTTTTTTTTCAGAACATGTAGCTAGCACTTTGCTAGCTACATGTTCTGTCCAATTGCCGCCGCTGCCTGCCGAGATGCGTAAGTATGGCCGGGGGGATTGGTAGGGTGGATGCAGACGCGGACGGCATGGCGTACTGCTGTAGCTAGCAATACGCTAGCTACAGCAAGGAAAAAAAAATATTTAACAAAAACGGTAATGCTTACTTATGTACGCATTACCCAGAACGCCAGGGAGGTTAAAAGCTTTTTGTAAGAAAACGCTGAAGAGCCGCCGCCATGAGCCAGTGGCAGGCGGCTCTTTCCGCGCACGGTGGCACCACACACGGAGAGGCAGCCGCTTCCTCGCAGCATGAGGCGGCTGTCTCCGTGCAGGGACCCATGGAGCGCGGAGAAACCGCCGCGTCCGACGCGGCGGTTAGCGCGCATACCCCCGCTGCGGTGACACCGCAGAGCGGGGTTGCTGTGGCTGGGACTCGTAGTCCCCCTGGTTTCAGAGTGACGCGCGCGCGCGCACTCAGACAAGATTTATGATAGCCAGAAAGGAGTCAGCTGACCAGGCTGGTCAGCTGACTCTGGCTCCACTCGTGATTGATCCAGCACTTAGGGAGGTGCTGGGGGGTCATCTGGGTATATATACTGCTACCTGGTCATTCCTCTGGTGTCTGGCGTGCGATCACATACGTGGGAGCACTCAGATCCGTAGTCAGATCCGCAAGTGTGCCGGGACCAGCTGGAGCTGTAATCCTACACTTAGCTAGATTCTGTTGATAGCTAAAGTACTAGTTTGATTGTGATTATCTGTTATGACCTATTGCCTGCCTGACTCTCCTCCTGAACTTTGATCTTGTACCTCGATATTACTGATACTCTGTTGCCGAACCCCGGCTCGTCCTTAGACTCTGCTTCTGCCTCCTGATATTGTACCTCGATATTTCTGATACCCTGTTGCCGAACCCTGCCTGTACCTTGACTCCGCCTTTGCCTTACGATACTGTACCTTATCTGTCCGTGTGTGTATTACCTGGCTTGTCCGACCTCGAGAGCCGACCTTACTGTAAGAGGCGGTTCTCTGTCCAGTTAGTGACACTTCCTCCAGAGTGTCACTCTCTGATATCCTTCCTTCTCTCAGCCTGACTCTTCCCGTCTTGGAGAGTTCAGGCCTTGGAAGGAATCTGAGCAGTACTACTTACTGCTCTGAGGCCTAGTCCTCTAAGTGTTACTGTTACACCAAACACTACACTACTCAGGTGAACAGAGGTTAGCTAGTATATCGGATTATCGGTGATACTGCAGATCAGTGGCGGACACAGCCAGCAGTGGGCCCCTGTGCAAAATTGTAATTGTGGGCCCCCTATGACCTGCGGTGCGCGTAGCGCGCCCGCGGCAAAATATGGGCGTGGGTACAACCTGCGGCGCGCGAAGCGCGCCGCGGCAAAGAATAGTGGATAGAGCCTGCGGCGCGTAGCGCCGCGTCAAAAAATGGGCGTGGCAATGACCGGATGAGGGCGGAGCTAACTGTAACTTAAAGCGAACCCGGGGTGAGGGTTTATTTCCTTTTAAACAATACTAGTTGCCTGGCGGCCCTGCTGATCTATTTGGCTGCAGTAATAAACTGAATTACACCAGCAACAAGCATGCAGCTAATCTTCTCAGTTCTGACAATATTGTCAGAAACCCCTGACCTGCTGCATGCTTGTTCAGGGTCTATGGTTGAAAGAATAAGAGGCAGAGGACCAGCACGGCAGCCAGGCAACTGGTATTGCTTAAAAGAAGAGAAATATGTCAGCCTCAATATTATTCTCACCTCAGGTTCCCTTGAAAAGTGCAACGCAAAGACAGTGGGCCCAAGTTTTGGTGACCCTTTCCCCAGAAAATTCACATAATTGTGCAGGTTTTCTCAAGAAAATACACATATATGCCCAGAAAATACGTGCAATCATGTCGGCAGATATGCCCAGAAAATACGTGCAATCATGTCGGCAGATATGCCCAGAAAATACGTGCAATCAAGTCGGCAGATATGCCCAGAAAATACATGCAATCAAGTCGGCAGATATGCCCAGAAAATACGTGCAAACAAGTCGGCAGATATGCCCAGAAAATACATGCAATCAAGTCGGCAGATATGCCCAGAAAATACGTGCAAACAAGTCGGCAGATATGCCCAGAAAATACGTGCAATCATGTGGCAGACCTGCCCAGAACATACACCTGCTAATATAAATAAAACAAAAACATTTACTCACCTGCAGCAGCAGACCTCCTGTCCCAGCCTCCATCCGGCGCGCAGCTCCCATGGGTGGTTGGGTGGATAGGTAGCCTAGTGGGTGGGTGAGTGGGTGGGTGGGTAGGTAGCCTGGTGGGTGGGTGGGTAACTAGCCCGGTAGGTAGGTAGGTAGCCCGGTGGGTGGGTAGGTAGGTAGCCTGGTGGGTGGGTTGGTAACTAGCCCGGTAGGTAGCCGGGTGGGTGGTTAGGTAGGTAGCCTGGTGGGTGGGTAGGTAGGTAGCCTGGTGGGTGGGTTGGTAACTAGCCCGGTAGGTAGCCGGGTGGGTGGTTAGGTAGGTAGCCGGGTGGGTGGTTAGGTAGGTAGCCTGGTTTTAGCCTGGTGGGTGGGTAGGTAGCCTGGTGGGTGGGTTGGTAACTAGCCCGGTAGGTAGCCGGGTGGGTGGTTAGGTAGGTAGCCGGGTGGGTGGTTAGGTAGGTAGCCGGGTGGGTGGTTAGGTAGGTAGCCTGGTGGGTGGGTGGGTGGGTGGGTGGGTAGCCTGGTGGGTGGGTAGGTAGCCTGGTGGGTGGGTTGGTAACTAGCCCGGTAGGTAGCCGGGTGGGTGGTTAGGTAGGTAGCTGGGTGGGTAGGTAGGTAGGAAGCCTGGTGGTTGGGTAGCCGGGTGGGTGGGTAGGTAGGTAGCCGGGTGGGTGGTTAGGTAGGTAGCCGGGTGGGTAGGTAGGAAGCCTGGTGGGTGGGTAGGTAGCCGGGTGGGTAGGTAGGTAGCCGGGTGGGTAGGTAGGAAGCCTGGTGGGTGGGTAGGTAGCCTGGTGGGTGGGTGGGTAGGTAGGTAGCCTGGTGGGTGGGTAGGTAGCCTGGTGGGTGGGTTGGTAACTAGCCCGGTAGGTAGCCGGGTGGGTGGTTAGGTAGGTAGCCGGGTGGGTGGTTAGGTAGGTAGCCGGGTGGGTAGGTAGGTAGGTAGCCTGGTGGGTGGGTGGGTAGCCGGGTGGGTGGGTAGGTAGCCTGGTGGGTGGGTTGGTAACTAGCCCGGTAGGTAGCCGGGTGGGTGGTTAGGTAGGTAGCCGGGTGGGTGGTTAGGTAGGTAGCCGGGTGGGTGGTTAGGTAGGTAGGTAGCCGGGTGGGTAGGTAGGTAGGTAGCCGGGTGGGTAGGTAGCCGGGTGGGTAGGTAGCCGGGTGGGTGGTTAGGTAGTTGGGTGGGTGGTTAGGTAGGAAGCCTGGTGGGTGGGTAGGTAGCCGGGTGGGTAGGTAGCCGGGTGGGTGGTTAGGTAGTTGGGTGGGTGGTTAGGTAGGAAGCCTGGTGGGTGGGTAGGTAGCCGGGTAGGTAGGTAGGAAGCCTGGTGGGTGGTTAGGTAGTCGGGTGGGTAGGTAGGAAGCCTGGTGGGTGGGTAGGTAGGTAGCCGGGTGGGTAGGTGGTTAGGTAGCCGGGTGGGTAGCTATCCGGGTGGGGGGCCCGACTCCTATCCTCCCTCCCTCCCTTCCTTCCTCACCTCGGGGGGCCCCCTCCCGATATGCGCGGCGGGAGAGCGAGCGGCAAATGCAGGAAGTCTTCAGGGCTCTCCAGGCATCCGCTAGAGGCCCAGCCGCTGAGTCTCCAATATGTCTCCAACTGGAGACATATTGGAGACTAAGCGGCTGGGCCTCTAGCGGATGCCTGGAGAGCCCTGAAGACTTCCTGCATTTGCCGCTCGCTCGCTCGCTCTCCCGCCGCGCATATCGGGAGGGGGGCCCCCCGAGGTGAGGGAGGGAGGGAGGATAGGAATCGGGGGGCCCCCCGGGGAATAAAATAATAAAAAAAAAAAAAAAAAATACTTAATGGGCCCCTGAAGAAAACGGAACTTCAGGGGCCCTCGTGCGGCGGCACGGCCTGCACGGCCGTATGTCCGCCACTGCTGCAGATCACTTATAATCTGGTATACATCTGCATTCCCCGTGATACTGCAGATCACCGGTAATCAGATCCTCTCTGTGCTTCACCGATCGTTACACTTTTGTACTTGTAAGCCCCAGATTCTCGCAGAACTGTTCATCACAGGTGAGACTGGGTTTTCTCATACAACTATACAGGTCCTTCTAAAAAAATTAACATATTGTAATAAAGTTCATTATTTTCTGTAATGTACTGATAAGCATTAGACTTTCATATATTTTAGATTCATTACACACAACTGAAGTAGTCCAAGGCTTTTATTGTTTTAATATTGATGATTTTGGCATACAGCTCATGAAAACCCAAAATTCCTATCTCAAAAAATTAGCATATCATGAAAGGGTTCTCTAAACAAGCTATTAACCTAATCATCTGAATCAACTAATTAACTCTAAACACCTGCAAAAGATTCCTGAGGCTTTTAAAAACTCCCAGCCTGGTTCATTACTCAAAACCGCAATCATGGGTAAGACTGCCGACCTGACTGCTGTCCAGAAGGCCATCATTGACACCCTCAAGCAAGAGGGTAAGACACAGAGAGAATTTTCTGAAACGAATAGGCTGTTCCCAGAGTGCTGTATCAAGGCACCTCAGTAGGAAGTCTGTGGGAAGGAAAAAGTGTGGCAGAAAACGCTGCACAACAAGAAGAGGTGACCGGACCCTGAGGAAGATAGTGGAGAAGGACCGATTCCAGACCTTGGGGGACCTGTGGAAGCAGTGGACTGAGTCTGGAGTAGAAACATCCAGAGCCACCATGTACAGGCGTGTGCAGGAAATGGGCTACAGGTGCCGCATTCCCCAGGTCAAGCCACTTTTGAACCAGAAACAGCGGCAAAAGCGCCTGACCTGGGCTACAGAGAAGCAGCACTGGACTGTTGCTCAGTGGTCCAAAGTACTTTTTTTCAGATGAAAGCAACTTTTGCATGTCATTCGGAAATCAAGGTGCCAGAGTCTGGAGGAAGACTGGGGAGAGGGAAATGCCAAAATGCCTGAAGTCCAGTGTCAAGTACCCACAGTCAGTGATGGTCTAGGGTGCCATGTCAGCTACTGGTGTTGGTCCACTGTGTTTTATCAAGGGCAGGGTCAATGCAGCTAGCTATCAGGAGATTTTGGAGCACTTCATGCTTCCATCTGCTGAAAAGCTTTATGGAGATGAAGATTTCATTTTTCAGCACGAACTGGCACCTGCTCACAGTGCCAAAACCACTGGTAAATGGTTTACTACCATGGTATTACTGTGCTCAATTAACCTGCCACCTCTCCTGACCTGAACCCCATAGAGAATCTGTGGGATATTGTGGAGAGAAAGTTGAGAGACGCAAGACCCAACACTCTGGATGAGCTTAAGGCCGCCATCGAAGCGTCCTGGGCCTCCATAACACCTGAGCAGTGCCACAGGCTGATTGCCTCCATGCCACACCGCATTGAAGCAGTCATTTCTGCAAAAGGATTCCCGACCAAGTATTGAGTGCATAACTGAACATAATTATTTGAAGGTTGACTTTTTTTGTTTTAAAAACACTTTTCTTTTATTGGTCGGATGAAATATGCTAATGTTTTGAGATAGGAATTTGGGGTTTTCATGAGCTGTATGCCAAAATCATCAATATTAAAACAATAAAAGGCTTGAACTACTTCAGTTGTGTGTAATGAATCTAAAATACATGAAAGTCTAATATTTATCAGTACATTGCAGAAAATAATGAACTTTATCACAATATGCTAATTTTTTGAGAAAGACCTGTATACTGGCGGGCAAGTGTAAGAAATCCATATGCTCTGTAACCACCTCAGGCATACTCGCTGGTGCTGGATCTGGATAAGCCAATTATTGGATTTTTGCAATAAAGTTATCCGACTTTCTACGAACTCATCTGAAGTCAGCGGATCCCTCTCTTGTTATATACTGGTGAAAGTGCAGCTGTGTGTCCTGCATTGTATACAGGTGGGGGAGCGGCTGTGTGTCCTGCATTGTATACTGGCGGGGGAGTAGCTGTGTGTCCTGCATTGTATACTGGTAGGGGAGCGGCTGTGTGTCCTGCATTGTACACTGGCGGAGGAGCGGCTGTGTGTCCTGCATTGTACACTGGTGTGGGAGTGGCTGTGTGTCCTGCATTGTACACTGATGGGGGTGGCTGTGTGTCCTGCATTGTATACTGGTGGGGGAGTGGCTGTGTGTCCTGCATTGTACACTGGCGGGGGAGCGGCTGTGTGTCCTGCATTGTACACTGGCGGGAGAGCGGATGTGTGTCCTGCATTGTATACAGGTGGGGGAGCGGCTTTGTGTCCTGCATTGTATACTGGCGGGTGAGCGGCTGTGTGTCCTGCATTGTATACTGGTGGGGGGGGCGGCTGTGTGTCCTGCATTGTATACTGGCGGGGGAGTGGCTGTGTGTCCTGCATTGTATACTGGCGGGGGAGCGGCTGTGTGTCCTGCATTGTATACTGGCAGAGGAGCGGCTGTGTGTCCTGCATTGTACACTAGTGGGGGAGCGGCTGTGTGTCCTGCATTGTACACTGGTGGGGGAGCGGCTGTGTGTCCTGCATTGTATACTGGCGGGGGAGTAGCTGTGTGTCCTGCATTGTATACTGGTAGGGGAGCGGCTGTGTGTCCTGCATTGTACACTGGCGGAGGAGCGGCTGTGTGTCCTGCATTGTACACTGGTGTGGGAGTGGCTGTGTGTCCTGCATTGTACACTGATGGGGGTGGCTGTGTGTCCTGCATTGTATACTGGTGGGGGAGTGGCTGTGTGTCCTGCATTGTACACTGGCGGAGGAGCGGCTGTGTGTCCTGCATTGTATACTGGCGGGGGAGCGGCTGTGTGTCCTGCATTGTACACTGGCGGGAGAGCGGATGTGTGTCCTGCATTGTATACAGGTGGGGGAGCGGCTTTGTGTCCTGCATTGTATACTGGCGGGTGAGCGGCTGTGTGTCCTGCATTGTATACTGGTGGGGGGGGGGGGGGGGCTGTGTGTCCTGCATTGTATACTGGCGGGGGAGCAGCTGTGTGTCCTGCATTGTATACTGGCGGGGGAGTGGCTGTGTGCCTAGAAGCAACTTCCTATCTATCCTATACTTGGGGTGCCTACCTATCTAACCTATACTGGTGGCAACTCTACTGGCTACCTATATTGGAGGCACCCACCTAGCTAACCTATAGTGGGGGCTATACCAGGGGCACCTGCCTATCTAACCTATACTGGGGGAAATTATACTGTCTACCTATACTGGGGAAACGTACAGCTGGCTACCTATACTGTGGGCACCTATACCCGGCTACACGGGAGGGGCGGGTCAGGGCAACGCAAGTTGTACATCCTCGCCTGGGGTGAAATTTAGCCTAGAAACTGCCCTGCTAACGGGGGACCCAGCAGTGGAACAAGGGGACTGTGATCAGAGCGGCAAGACTCTATAAGACCCAAAGCCTTCCCTCTCATTAGGTGAGAGTTGCTGTCAATCATCGCCATGTGGTCCACGGCGCACTGCGCAGGCACAGCAGTTCTGCACCTGCGCAGTGCGCCGCAAACCAAGTGGTGATGAGTGACAGTTGTGGCTCGTGCAGGTGCAGTAAGGCCGACCCCGCAGTCAGCCTCTGCACCGTGCAGTGAGACCGGGACAGCGGCTGGGAGCAGAGTGGTCGGCGTGGGACAGTCTGCTGCAAGGGGCTGGAGAAAGCCCCAGGTGAGTAAACCTCATTTTACTCATTTTGCCTGATAACTCCTTTAAGGCCAGCTTGGAGTGTGGTTCTTTGATATTTCTTGGGGCCCAGTGAGAAGGCAGCATAAAGGAAAGTGCCATTTGTAATACACAGTGCTATTTTTGTAAAGCACGGGTGACCAGCTTCAGAGCTCTTCTTTTCACCAGGGTGATAGGTGATGTGTCAGGGAACAACTGCACTTTATGCTCGCCAATACCGTGCGGGCCAGGTCTCTGGCTGTGTGCAGTACCTGCTTTGGTATAGTCCATTTTCAATATCATATCTCTTGGCAGCTTAGATCTTTTAGGGCTGACCAGTGACCTGTGGATCCTATCAAAGCAGAATAACTCATAATGAAAGTCCAGTAGTATGGTTCTAAATAAGGCTGTGGTGAAGCTCTTCATGTTTGTGATAGACTCTGTCACTGCTCTAATTCTGATGAGCTTGATTCACTAAGCTGCTTTAGCAGCGCAGCTTAGTTTGAGCAGCGCAAGTAAAAATCCAAAGCGCTGTGTCAACATATTTGTTTTTCGAGGTTTTGACCCTTGGCATGACCATGTATGGGTGGGATTGGCCATTTGGTTGAAACCCCCCTTCATATTCTGTTAGAGACCAGGTAGTATTATGATGCCCACCATTCAGTTACTCAACCTCTTTTGTGAGGCGAGAAGTGAGCAATTGCTCCTTGTACCTAAACATCGGGACCAATGTGCTTTATAAAAAAAAGGGGAAGGAGTATTGTATGACCCACCCCTTGCAAGATACGCTCCCATCGTTGGAAACCATGTCAGGGGCAGTGCACACCAAAAAGCGCTACCGTAAAAGCAAATGCTCAACACTTTTTGAAGTGATTTTTTAAAGCAATTCTAGGCATGTACAGAGCGATTTTCTAAGCATGCCTAACGATTTTTGGAGCGTTTTTGTGTAGCATTTTTTTATATGTTGTTACAGTAGAGCTGTAACTGAACAGTTTCTGTAACAAAATGCTTAGAAGATCGCTCTGTTCTAGCGCTTTTCAGAGCGATTTCCTACTTTTCTATACTTTGCACTTGGGAAAAAATCACATCGCTCTGGTGTGCTCCATCCCATTCATATATGTACATTAGCAATGCGCTTTTTGAAGCGCAAGCGTTTTAACCACTTAACTCTATCTGAATTAATGCATCCATCCAGATAAACTACACTCACTGCGAGTGATTGCGCGCTCCCGCTGATTTCCGTTAGCCCAGAGATCAATAAATGGGAACATAGTTCCCATTCATTGATCTAAGTCCCCCTATGAAAGGCCGATGCCGTCTACGAGACGGCTTAATCTTTCACAAAGCCTCTACTGTCCGATCCACGCATTACTTACATTTTGCATACTAATACCACACATACGGAAGTGAGCTGCGAGGACATCTTGTGCCCAAATAGTACAATTACATCTGAAAATAAAAATTTCCAGATAATGACTTTTCTTTACTTTTAAAATTAGCCCCATTCCCAAATAGCTGCACATTTTTTTTTTTGAAAAAAAAAAATATACAATAAAAAAATACATAAATAGTTACCTTAGGGACTGAACTTTTTAAAATATGTATGTAGAAAGGTATATTACTGTTATTTTTTAAATTATGGGCTTGTAATAAGTGATGGATGCAAAACTAAAAAAAATGCACCTTTATTGCCAAATAAAATATTGGTGCTATACATTGTAATAGGGACATAATTTAAATGGTGTAATAACTGGGACAAATGGGCAAATTAAATGCATGGGTTTTATTTATGGTAGCATGTATTATTTTAAAACTACAATGGCCGAAAACTGAGAAATAATGCATTTTTTCTTAATCTTCCTGTAAGGGCCCTTTTCCACTAGCAATCGCTAGCGTTCACGCTGAACGCTAGCGATTGCTGAATCGAAAAAGCTACAAATTTACCAGCGATTTCCCGACGTTTGCGGGCGCGATTTTGCTATGCTATGCACTGCATAGCAAAATCGCGGCAAAAGTCGCTCCGCGGCACGATCGCGATCAAGTAAAAAATGAATCGCGGTAGTGGAAATTACCTACCGCGATTCCTATGTTAAAAAGCAAACCGTAGCGATTTTAAAATCACTAGCGGTTTGCGGTTTTGCGATTAAGCAGTCGCAAACGCCCTAGTGGAAAAGGGCCCTAAAAGTTACATTTATAATAAAATAAATCTTAGTAAAATGTACCACCTGAAGAAAGCATAAATAGTGGCAGAAAAAAAAAGATATACAGTAGATCATTTCAGATCATTTCATTGTGATAAGCAGTGATAAAGTTATTGATGAATGAATGGGAGGTGAAAGTTGCTTGGATGCATCAGGTGAAACAACACTGAGGGCCCGTTTCCACTATAGCGTTGCGGAATCGCCGGCGAATCACCGCAGGCAAATCGCATGCGGGTGCGATTCCGCATGCGTTTTTTGCCGCGATTTCGCATGCGATTTCGCATAGGTTAGGGTGATGCGATTTTAACCATGTCACTGCCTGTGTGAATTAACATGGGTACCTATGCGAAATCGCATGCGAATTCGCGGCAAAAAACGCATGGGGAAAACGCATGCGATTTCCCTATTAAATACATTGCGTGCGATTCGCCTGCATTCCACACGCAATCGAATTCTGAGGGCCCTAGCGTGCAGATTTTTTCTGCACAGAAAAACGTTCAGGAAAACGGACAAGTGGAAACAGTCCCATCCACTTGTACTGGCTATGCGAATTCGCATACGGCAACGCATGCGAGTTCGTGATAGTGGAAACGGGCCCTGAAGGCTGAAATGGTTAAAAAGTGCTCAGAAGCACTCTTGGTTATAACTCCGAAGGAAAGGCTATGGGCTATGTTGCTTCTCCTTCCTGGCTCACTAACCTGCATGGTTGACTAAGGGGTTACCATCTGATAAGTCATATATTAAAAAACAAGAACCTTTCAATGTATTCTCTTAAAGAATTTATGTAAGGAGGATTGCTCTGCTGTACAATAAATGCTTACCAAAGTGGTTTTGTTGCTGTCTGAGCCAATAACTTGACATCATTAATCTTCTATAATATCTTTTTGCAGAATTGATGCAGATTATGGTCAACCAGTCAGATATATTTGAAGTCATACTTGTTGGGTTCCCTGGGCTTCCAGATCATTTGTACAATTTTGTATCTGCCGTGATGCTCCTCGTCTATATTATATCACTGGTGGCCAACGGGAGTGTCATTATTTTGGTTAGCCTGAATGTTCAGTTGCACAAGCCCATGTATCTGATTATAGCCAACCTTGCTGCTTCTGACCTTCTCTTCGATACGTTGACTTTACCAAAACTGGTTGCCCGCTATTGGTTTGGATCATCCACCATGTCCTTCCACGTCTGTGTCTTCCAGATGTTTTGGATTCACCATCTCGGCAGTCTTGACTCGTACCTCCTTCTCTTGATGGCTATAGATCGTTACGTTGCTGTTTCTCAACCTCTCAAGTACTCCACAATCATCACCAACCAAAAAGTGTTTGTGGCCTGTGGATTCTCCTGGCTCATTTTAGCACCTTCTACAAAAATTCTTACGGTAATTGATGCTTTGAGCATTGTCCTCTGTAGCTCCAATAAGATAAACACCTTGTTCTGTACTAATGTATCAGTCTTGGCTCTAGCTTGCAATGACGTGGCCATCAAGAAGCAGGCTGCTTTTACGAGTGCTATGATTGTGTTACTTTTACCACTGGCTTTCATCTTGCTGTCGTATGCAATGATAATTTCCGTAATTGCAAAGTCAGCTCACGTTAATAACTGGAAGAAGGCGTTCTACACTTGTTCTCTCCATCTTTTCCTTGTTGCGTTGTATTATATTCCTCGAATTTTCAACTATATTGTGACAAACATTCCACTAGTAGTGATCAAGGCAGATGTCAACGCTGTACTCCTCTTCCTGTACTCCGTGGTTCCTCATTTGGCCAACCCAATTGTTTATTTTCTGCAAACAAAAGAAATCCAACAGACTTTGGGAAATATTCTGAAGATGCTGAGATTTTAGATTCACAATTTCAAAAGGGTTTCATTATTATTTAGTATTTATATAGCAGTGACATCTTCTGCAGCACTTTACAGAGTACATAGTCATGTCACTGACTGCCCTCAGAGGAGCTCACACTCTAATCCCACCATAGTCATAGTCTAATGTCCTACCATACTATTAGTATGCATTTATGTAGCACTGACATCTCCTGCAGCACATTACAGAGTACATAGCCATGTCACTGACTGTCCTCAGAGGAGCTCACAATCTAATCCCTACCATAGTGATAGTCTAATGTCCTACCATATTATTAGTATGTATTTATGTAGCACTGACATCTCCTGCAGCACATTACAGAGTACATAGTCATCACTATATGTCATAGAGTGCATAGTCAGCACTAAATGCCCCTCGGAGGAGCTCACAATCAAATCCTACCATAGTAATATGTTTATCATATGTAATCTAGGGTCAATTCAGGGGAAGCCAATTAACGTATATGTTTTTGGGATGTTGGAGGAAACCGTAGTGCTTGGAGGAAGTCCACACAGAAACGGGGAGAACATACATACATACATGATGATAGTGCCCTGACTGGGACTCGCCTATAGTAGTTTTCACGCTGCACAAATATAAACTATAGGAGCAAAAAATAAGGTCAAAAGGGCCTCTGACAGTAATGGAGGATTTGACAATCAGTTTCTTCAAAACACTGAAACACATGTGTGTACAGCCCATAGAACTTTCTATATTTTCTGTTCTAAAAATAATACATGAATTAATAAATACATACATACATACATACATAAATACAACACATAGCATGACAAGTACTGATTAGTTTGGCTCTGTCCTGCAACTTACAGCTCCTCACCACTGTGGGGTAAAGAGACACCTGGCTACAAGGGTGAGGGTGGGGCAGGGTGCACACTACCACCTGTTCCCATGGAAAACCGCATAGAAACATCACGAGAGTTTTTAGGACTGTGCACTTTATTTTGCTTCATTTTCCTTGATATTTAGCAGTGCTTTAAAGTGTACTCGAGGTGAACCTCTATAAAAACTAAAGGATTATATACAGTCAGAAGACATCGGCTACGTACTCACCCAGGATGGTGTCCACAAAAACCGCTCCTCCGGTGGCTGAAACGCCGCTACAATCAGCAAAAAACAATCGCCACCCTGGCAGCCAGCCAACATCCGCCCGGCGCAAGCAGGCCAATCATACTGCAAGAACAAAGGTTACTCTGGGGACGCGTATATCCAAAGCAGAAATACACATGGCAACCATCCCTGCAGTTGCCGATGCCTCCTATAAAGTGAACCACCCTCAATCCGTGCACGTAAGAGAAGTGCATCCTTATGTGATAACCTCAAGCAGCAATAAATACCACAAGTAAAGACACCCACCCCGAAGCGATGCACTATATAAAGTTCAAATCGTACTCTCGATTAAAGTGTGCCAGAGCTGAATTAAATTAAAAGATTTATGCATACCTGGGGCTTCCTCCAGCCCCATCCGCTCGGATCGCTCCCACACCGCCGTCCTCAGTCTTCTCCCTCTTCGGTACTGGGTCCCGTAACTTCAGCCAGTTGCAGCCAGCCTGACGCAAAAGAAGTGCACTCTTTGCGTATCTCCCCAGCAGCTGGTTTCTTTTTTGCCAGCTTACATTATGGGGGGTTATCCTGATTGGCTGCAATGTAATTTTAAATTGGAGCACAGCAATGAGACTAGGAGGTGTGGCTAGGCTGACCGTTTTTAGTCAGTACCCCATCAGATCCGTTCATTTGCATACAATGTTTGTGATTGGTTAGCTCATGCTGGATACTCACTATATAAGAAACAACAGCGGGTTTTGGAGGGGCACACCTTACCCGCAAATTGGGTGCTTGACCTGGGTGCCAAGCCACGTCACATTACTGTCCAGGATCATAAGTAAGAACAGGTCAGCACACCGATGTCTTAATGCAGTGTTCCGTTTATTGCATAAGTCGGCGTAATGGCTAGCGCTCTCATCTTGCAGCGCTGGGTTCGAATCCTAGCTGGGGCACCATCTGCAAAGAGTTTGTATGTTCTCCCCGTGTATGCGTGGGTTTCCTCTGGATACTTCGGTTTCCTCCCACATCCCAAAAACATACAGATAAGTTAATTGGCTTCCCCCTAAAATTGGCCCTAGACTACGATACATACAGTACACGATACATACATAGACATAGGAGTATGGAAGGGATTAGATTGTGAGCTCCTCTGAGGGACAGTTAAGTGACAAGACAATATACTTTGTACAGCGCTGCGTAATATGTCGGCGCTATATAAATACTTAAAATAAATAAATAATAAATAAATAAGTCAACACCGATTTGACGATTGTTTCGGGGCCATGAGAAGGCCCCTTCTTCAGAAAAGTGCAGACGTACAATGTACACTATATAAGAGGGTTTGCTACATTGCTACATGTTAGGTTTGCTACATGTTTGGCTGTGTGGCGTGAACAAGGGCTCAAGGAGTCAGAAACAGCGGGCTGTAGCCACTATAGCAGCTTTTTAATGTAACTTGTTAACCTTTTATGTGTATACTAATAAAGCAGATTTTAAAGAGAAACTCCAACCAAGAATTGAACTTTTTCCCAATCAGTAGCTGATACCCCATTTTACATGAGAAAGACAATGATTTTCACAAACAGACCATCAGGGGGCGCTGTGTGACTGATTTTGTGCTGAAACCCCTCCCACAAGAGGCTCTGAATACCGCGGTACTGCTGGCAAACTGCCACAATGTAACAATGTTCAGAGACAGGAAATAGCTGTTATTAGCTGTCTGTAACAGACAGAGCAGCTAGAAACAGCTAAATAACCTGCCCACAGTAACAATGTCACCATGTAATAAATGTCAGAATGTGAATCTGGGAGAGGAAAGATTTTACAATGAGCAAACACTGACTAAATCATTAATACTTAATTATGGTAAAAAATGAAGCACTTTTTTTACTACATTATTTTCACTGGAGTTCCTCTTTAAAGGAGCTATGCTGGATTAAAGTGGATGGCGTATAAAGCATGGCCTGTAAGAATGAAGTATGGCAATAGGTAAGCCTATACATTTTCCCCAAATAGTATAACCAGGCAGCAGAAAAACAAATAGAATCTAGTGTATATGGATGCTATGGAGCAGCTCACTCAGTAAGAGGTGCTCATGGCACATGCCTTTTCTGCACCCCTGTAGATACGCCTCTGCTGCTATCACTCGAAAATGCCTTTAATCGAAACTTGGTATACAGATCCCTTACTACCTGGAAACATATGTTCTGGGGATCTCACCCCCCCCCCCCCTCTTTGCACACCTGGACGGAACCACAAACAGCCAATCAGATTTCACCCATTCACATCAATGTGAAAATTTAAAAGGTTACTGCCATTCTAACAGTAATAAAGCCAGAGTCCCCAAACTTAGCAAGGTTAAACACCCAGGGAAAGTGGGTGGAGCATAAAACAGCCAATCAAATGTCTGATAACAGACAATCAGATATACTAAATAAACATGTTTCAATTCACTGATTCACGTTTCACGCCCTGATTGGTAAGTCTTGCCACCTTTTTTTTTTTCTGTTCAGTGCATCCCCGACCTTCCTTTAGATGTGCATCTGTGCTAACTACAGAGAGCTCTTCTGTGTTTCAGTATACAGATATGCACATCTACAGGGATACAAAAAAACCTTTTTAAGGGCTCGTTCACACTAGAGGCGTTTTTGGCCAATTTTAAGCGCGGGCATTTTTCAAAAACGCCCCGAAAGCCCTTACTCCATTATTCTCTATGAGACAGTTCACATGCAATCGCTGCACAAAGCGATTTTGTGAGCTTTTGTGTTTTTAAGAATAAATACATTGTAGTTCACTTCCTGACTGACGTCAGGAAGTGTAAAAATGGAATCGCTTGGCAAAACCGCTTAGAAAAGCGGTTAAAAAAAAAGACAGAGCGCAGGTAATCGCCAGGAATCAGAAATAAGAATTGCGTCAAAAAACGCCAAACGCGGATGGACACGTGAGCGGAAAGCAATGTGAACAAAGCCTAAAGGTTCATATACACGTCCGATAAAGATCGTTTGTTACGAACGATTCGTGACGTTTACACGATATTCAAATTAGACCGAAAAGATCGTTCGTAATGAACGATTGTGTACACATGTGAACGATATAAGTATAAAGTACTGAACGACAAACGATAAAAAAATGCGTGCGCAAACGGAAGTGACGTTATGACAGGCAATAAGAACATGTGTACTACTCCACAGATAATCATTGTCGGACGATCTTTGTACACACTGCAACTATTGAACGATTATCTTTCAAAAAAATCCGCCGAGTTGGATCGGTCGGATTGAACGATAACGGTCGTTATCGTCCAAAAAAACGATCGTTGGAAAATTTGGAACACACGATTATCGGTCCGATTGTCGTTATCGTTCGTTTTTGAACGATCGTTATCGTACGTGTGTACTCAGCTTTAATGTCTCCTTCTGCTCTGCATTCTGAAGTCCCGCCCTCCAGAGTATCAGATCAAATGTGGAGAGAAGCAGGGGCGTTTGGCTCTCCCTATTGGCTGTCTGCTACATCTATCAATTTTTACCGCACAGAGATTGTGAGTTACCGGCTGGTCAGAGCTGGATATATATACTGAACACTTTTTCTTGATTTACCAAATTCTTTAATGTTTGTAAATTGAAATTTCTTGACATTTCCTGAGGCATTTACCGCACAAGTCTGTAATTTACTTCACTAATCGGTTATTTTACTTTTCAGTGCAGTAATAGGTTTAGTGAGTTGGAATTGCGAAGGTGGTCAGTAAAATCAGCTCTTTTCTGCATTACCGAATGCGGTAATGCTTAGTGAATTGACGCCTGTGCTTTTTGTGCACATTTTTTTTTTAAATAAAGTATTTCTAAAAAAAAAAGGTAATTTAAACGTTATCTTTGAAAGTCATAATAATCACTTACAATTCTGTCAATACATAGCCATATTGTCAGATGAATACCTCTATAACAAATTAGACAATAATAAACACTTAGGGCTTGATTCACTAACCGGCGCTAACCTAGTTTGCATGCCTAAAGACTTCCGTGCAAACTAGGGCGCTAGGAAGTTTGCGCGTATAAAGTTACTACTGCTCGCGCGCTGCACGGTGTGCCAAAAACGTTGCACGGTGCGGCGTTAACGTCACACCGTTCGCGCGGTAATTCGCCTTTGCGCGCTAAACGTTGCATGCGGTGCGCCGGAAACTTTGCATATGGTGCCCTAAAAACGCACCATATGCGACGCACCAGTGTGCCGTAAAGGTCACACCGTCGGGTGCACTGGTGCAACATTTTAAGGGCACCATATGATACGTTTTCAGCGCACCATATGCAACGTTTAGCGTGCAAAGGCGAATCAGCGCGCGAATAGAGCAACGTTAACGGAGCACCGTGCAACATTTTCATCGCGCGGCGCGAACGGCCCCATAACCCGGGAAAACTCGCTTTTCACTCCGGCACTAAAACTTAGCGCCTGTTAGTGAATCAAGCCCTTAGCATCTATATTGGCTAACACATTCTTACTGTACATTTTTTCACACCTGCCTAAGAGGCTTGCACAGTATATATTATAATACTAGTAGACCTAAACCTGTTTAAAAACAGGCTCTAGGTCTCTTGCGACACTGCCACACCGCCGCATATTAGTGCGCATGCACGCGCACCTGTCCGCCCCGTCCGCCGTGTGTGCTCGCACCCGTCTGCCCGGCTCCCTGGCCTTGTCCTCCTGTCCCAACGGCTGTCCGTACTGCACACATGCGCAGTAGGAAAAAACCCAGACACAGGGACAGGATGACTCAGGGACCAATGCGGTTTTATTATATAGGATATATTGGGCAGCACGGTGGCGTAGTGGTTAGCACTCTTGCCTTGCAGCACTGGGTCCCCATTTTGAATCCCAGCCAGGGCACTATCTGCATGGAATTTGCATATCCCCTGTGTCTGTGTGGGTTTCCTCTGGGCTCTCTGGTTTCCTTACACATCTCAAAAACATACAGATAAGTTAATTGGCTTCACCCTAAATTGGCCCTAGACTGTGATACACACACTGCCTACAGAGACATATGACTATGGTAGGGATTAGATTGTGAGCCCCTCTGAGGGACTGTTAGTGACAAGACAATATACTCTGTACAGAGCTGCAGAAGGTGTTGGTGCTTTATAAATAATATGTATATATTTTATCTTTATGATGTTGTGTGGCCTGATTATGAAGACGTAAACACACAAACATGTAAGTGGCCCATCGTTAGCACAGGCTGGTTGTGTTGGTAATGAGCGACTCCACGTTTTGCCTCCAGTGGGGTCCCCCAGAGAGCTTTCCTCTGGGATATTAAAGGTGTATAAATATCATGGAAATTCTTCACAGTAATCACTGCTGAGAATTCTACTGATCACACCATTCACAGGAGAGGTGAGGAGGAAACCCCGTACAGCTGTTATCAGAGGGATCACCATTCCATATATTGTGCTTACACATTGCACTTGTTGCTGTTGGAGTGCTGAATTCATGTTTCACCCTCAAAGAAATTAAAGAAATATTGTTTCCCGGCAGACTTTTGAGTAGTGATGCTCGGATGTCACGATCCACGAATCCGGCAACCACGGCCGTTGTTAAAAAAAATCCGTGATTGGTTCCGCATTATGAAATGCGTCCATGCCACGACGCCGATTTTCGGTCGTGAATGACGCAATCACGTCCGGATCCGGATTTTCTTTTCACGTTAATAGCAAAGCCCCCTTACATGCTACAATCCCCCAAATTGCATGGATTATCAAGGTGATAAGGGGATACAACTTAAACAAAAAAAATTCCAAAAATAATTTTTAGATTTTGAGAAAATGGATTTTAAAGTGAAATCAACACTTTAAATGGGGCTATTAATTGGTAATAAGTGGTTTTAAACAGGGAAATACACTATAAGCAATCACAGAGGTGAAGGTGAGTCCCAATGGCACTTGGCGGTGATGGTACCACTGGGGGAGGATGAGTGGCCGATGCCAGAAAAGCCCAGAGAGGTTATTGTAATTTTTTGTTTGTTTTTTTTGGGGGGGGGGGGGGGGTTCAGCGAGCAGTGTGAACGCAGAGTGTAGTAGTGACTGAGTCAGGAGGTCAAAGCGGCTAGTCAGTGGGGCAGCACAGAAGGACCATGGCAACTCAGTGGTAGTACCACAGTGTAATAGTGCTGCCCCAAAAATTAAATGCGTCCGGGGACCCGGGCAGTGTGAATGCAGAGTGTAGTAGTGACTGAGTCAGGAGGTCAAAGCGGCCGGTCAGTGCGGCAGCACAGAAGGACCTTGGCAACTCAGTGGTAGTACCACAGTGTAATAGTGCTGCCCCAAAAATTAAATGCGTCCGGGGACCCGGGCAGTGTGAATGCAGAGTGTAGTAGTGACTGAGTCAGGAGGACAAAGCGGCCGGTCAGTGCGTCAGCACAGAAGGACCATGGCAACTCACTGGTAGTACCACAGCGTAATAGTGCTGCACCCAAAAATTAAATGCGTGCAGGGACCCGGGCAATGTAAACGCAGAGTGTAGTAGCGACTGAGTCAGGAGGACAAAGCGGATGGTCAGTTCGGCAGCACAGAAGGACCATGGCAGTACAATAGGACCATGGCAACTCACAGGTAGTACTGGTAGTCTTTAAAAAGGCAGGCATGGTTAACACATTGCAGCAGCCACTTCATGTCCCCCTGTGTCCGACAATAGGGGCCAGGAACTCACCTTCCACCCAAGACTGGTTGATTTTCAGGAAGGTGAGTTTGTCCACAGAGGTGTAGGAGAGCCGAGAGCGCTTCTCTGTGACCACGCCACCGGCCGCACTAAAGCATCTCTCTGAGAGGACACTGGAAGGGGGGCAGGACAGGAGTTCCAGGGCGTACTGGGAAAGCTCGCTCCAGATGTCCAGTCTCTTGACCCAGTACTCCAACGGGTCCACGGGGCTGTCGGTGTCATTGAGCCCGCTGAATGACCCCATGCAGTCAGCCACCATTCTGGTTAGTGGCTGCTGGTGCTGAGTGGAGGTGGATGCTGTGGCTGACACCTCTGCTGTGGGCTGCTGCACTGCATACAGGCTCTTGCTTAGGATCTTCAGGTCTCCGGGGCGCCAGTTGCTGCTGCTTCTGCTGGTGGTAGTTGTTGTACTGCCGGTGGCGATGTCAGGCACCTGTTGCTGGGTTGGCAGAGCAGTTACAGTGGTTGTGGAAAGCTGGGGAAATGCTTCCAGTAGTCTGCGCACAAGGGCCTCCTGCAACTCCCTTGTGCGGTGCTCGGTGGTGGATGGCGTCATGAACTCTCCCAGCTTCCCCTTCAGACCTCGGTCAAGCATCAAGGTGATCCAGATGTCCTCCCTTGAATGCATCTGGATCACCTGGTGGTCCCTGCGAAGGCAGTGCAATATGTGCACACCCATGGGAAACAAGTGGGCCTTGGCAGCAAGATCTTCATTGTCCTCGTCGTCCCATATCACATGCCTGTCCTCTTCCTGTGCAGTGTCATCCTCCCCAAGCTGCCATCCCCATACAATGCCTGTGGCGCTCTGCTCCTCCTCCTCACCATTCAGGTTAGGGACCTCCAACTCCTCCACCCAGGGTCGGACTGGGACACTAAGGGCCCACTGAGGAAGTTTCAGCCTGGGGCCCCCCTCCCACCCCCCTCAAGCACCCCTTCCCCCTTTGGGCTCACATACACATGTACTCCCGAAATTTTGCATGATTTTATGGTAAGGAATAGAATGTAAGCACTTCTGAGGACAGTCTCCAATAGGGATATGTCCACATGCGGCGCGCGCAGCATGCCGCAGCAAAAATAAATGGGTGTCACCACGCACTGGAACATTGGCGTGGTCATGATGAGTCATGGGCAGACTTAAAAAAAAGCAAAAAAAAAACAAAATAAGTAGCGGTGTTATTCACAGAGATTAGGTCTGACCAGATACATCTATATATATAAAATCGGATGTGTGTATGTATGTGTGTGTGTGTGTGTGTGTGTGTGTGTGTGTGTGTGTGTGTGTGTGTGTGTGTGTGTGTGTGTGTGTGTGTGTGTGTGTGTGTGTGTGTGTGTGTGTGTGTGTGTGTGTGTGTGTGTGTGTGTGTGTGTGTGTGTGTGTGTGTGTGTGTGTGTGTGTGTGTGTGTGTGTGTGTGTGTGTGTGTGTGTGTGTGTGTGTGTGTGTGTGTGTGTGTGTGTGCCGCGTTCACGCGAAAACGGCTTGACCGATTTGAACGAAACTTGGTACACAGATCCCTTACTACCTGGGATGATATGTTCTGGGGGTCTCGCGGCCCCCCTGCACATGTGGGCGGAGCTACAAACAGCCAATCAGATTTCACCCATTCAAGTCAATGGAAAAAATGTAAAAGGCTGCCATTCTCACAGTAATCAAGCCAGAGTCCCCACACATGGCACAGTTGGTCACTTGGTGACCGAGGTTACAAATCCAGGAAAGTGGGCGGAGCATAAAACTGCCAATCAAATTTCAGCCATATATTTAAATGGGAAAATGTAAACTGCAGCCATTCTTAGACTGTTAATTGCAGGGTTCTCAAACTTGGTCACTGGGTGAATACGATTACGATTCAAGAAAATGGGTGGAGCCTACAACAGCCAATCAAAATTCACCTATTGATTTTCAAGGGGAATATTTAAACTGCTGCTATTCTTACACTATTAATGGCAGAGGCTTCAAACCTGCTACAGTCGGTCATTGGGTGACTGGGGTCCAAATTCACTAAAGGGGCGGGGCCACATACAGCCAATCAGATTTCCTTGGTGAGTAAACTGCTTCCATTCACTTTTTTTTTATGCCAGGAACCTGACAGCTCACAAACTTGGTCATTGAGTGACTGTGTGTGTCAAGGTTACAAAAAGTGGGCGGAGCCCAAAAACTTTTATTGGGAAAATATAAACTGCAGCCATTTTTACACCGTTAATGGCAGGGTTCTCAAACTTTGCACAGTTGGTCACTGGGTGACTGAGATTAAGATTTTGGAAGGTGGGTGGAGCCTACAACACCCAATAAAAATTCACCTTTTGATTTTCAAAGGGAATATTTCATCTGCTACCATTCTCTTATACTGTGAAAAGCAGATTCCTCAAACCTGGTACAGTTGGTCGCTGGGTTACTGGGGTCCAAATTCGGAAAGGTGGCGGAGCCACAAACAGCCAGATTTGTTTATTTTTCAATGGGAATATACAAAGTATTGATACCAAGGACCCCAAAGCCGATAAACTTGATAACTGAGTGACTGTATGTCAAGGTTAGAAAAAGTGGGCGGTGCCAACAACTACATTTTTAACATGGCAGGGTTCCCAAACTTTACACAATTGGCCACTGGGTGACTGGGATGAATATTCAGAAATGTGGGTGGAGCCTACAACAGCCAATCAAAATGTACCTATTGATTTTCAAGGGGAATATTCCCATTGCTACCATTCTCACACTGTTAGTGGCAGAGGCCTCAAACCTGATACAGTCAGTCATTGAGTGACTAGGGTCCAAATTCACTAAAGGGGTGGAGCCACAAACAGCCAATCAGATTTGTTAGATTGATTTCAGCCATTCTGTTATTGGCAGGGTTCTCAAACGTGACACAGTTGGCCACTGGGTGACTGGGACTAATATTCAGAAAAGTGGGTGGAGCCTACAGCAGCCAATCAAAATTCACCTTTTGATTTTCAAGGGGAATATTTACATTGCTGCCATTCATGCACTCTTAATGGCAGAGGCCTAAAATCTTCTACAGTCAGTCACTGGGAGACTGGGGTTTAAATTCTGAAGGGATCAGGCCAAAAACAGCCAATTAGATTTGTTTAATTTCAATGGTAAAATGCAAAAATGTTCAAATTCAGTAAAGGTGCGGAGCCAAAAAACAGCCAGATTTCTTTGCTGGATAAACTGCTTCCATTAGCACAATTTTGATGCCACGAACCCAAAAGCTCACAAACTTGGTCATTGAGTAGTGACTGTGTGTCCAGGTTACAAAAAGTGGGTGGAGTTAAAAACAGATTTTTCTGGGAAATTGTAAACTGCAGCCCTTTTTTACTGTTAATGGCAGGGTTCTTAAACTTAGCGTAGCTGGTTACTGGGTGACTGGGATTAATATTCAGAAAGGTGGGAGGAGCCTAAAAATGGCAATCAAAAATCACATGTCACTTTTCAAGGAGAATATTAAAATTGCTGCCATTCTTGCACTTATGGCACAAGCCTCAAACCTGGTACAGTTGGTCATTGGGTCACTGGGGTTTAAATTCAGAAAAGGGGACAGAGCCACAAACGGTGAATCAGATTTGTTTTATTTCATGGGAAAATACAAATTATTGATGCTAAGGACCCCAGAGCTCACAAGCTTGGTCATTGAGTAGTAATTTTGTGTCCAGGTTACAAAAAGTGGGCAGAGCAAAAAACAAATTTCACTGGGAAAGTGTAAACTGCAGCCCTTCTTACACTGTTTATGGCAGGGTTCACAAACTTTGCCCAGATGGTCACTGAGTGACTGAGATTAATATTCAGGGAAGTGGGTGGAGCCTATAATAGCCAATCAAAATTCACCTGTTGATTTTCAAGTGGAATATTTAAATTGCTGCCATTTTTACACTGTTAATAGCAGATGCCTCAAACCTGCTACAGTTGGTCATTGGGTGACTGGGGTTCAAATGCTGGAGAGGGGCGGAGCCACAAACGGCCTATCTGATTTGTTTAATTTCTATGGGAATATACAAATTATTGATGCCAAGGACCCCAAATCTCACAAACTTAGTCTTTGAGTGTTTGTGCGTTAGGGTTAGAAAGTGGGCGGAGCCAACACCAGTCAAATACATACCCGGGCAACGCCGGGTCATCAGTGGGTGGAGACAAATACAAATTTTACTGGGAAAATGAAAACTGCAGCCATTCTTACATTGTTAATGGCAGGGTTTTTAAACTTTGCACAGTTGGTCACTGGGTGACTGGGATTAATATTCAGAAAGTGGGTGGAGCCTACAAAAGTAGGCTCCACCTATTGCTTTTTAAGGGGAATATTTAATTGCTACCATTCTTGAACTGTTAATAGCACAGGCCTCAAACCTGGTACAGTTGGTTATTGGGTGACTGGGGTTCAAATTCAGAAAAGGGTGTGGAGCCACAAACAGCCAATCTGATTTTTTCATTTCAATGCAAATTATTGATACCAAAGACCGCAAAGCTCACAAACTTGGTCATTAAGTAATTGTGTGTTAGGGTTAGAAAAAGTATGCAGAGCCAACACCAGCCAAATACATACCCGGGCAACGCCGGGCAATCAGCTAGTTTTAGATAAAATAATCAAGTAGTTACATGCCTTATGATAATTCATCAAGTAGTCAAATGGCAGCAGATTTTCCGACAAAATGCAATCAGATTGGCGGCAGATATCCCCACAAAATGCAATCAAATTGGCGGCAGATTTCCCAACAAAATACAATCAGATTGGTGGCAGATATCCCCACAAAATGCAAATAGATTGGCGGCAAATATCCCCACAAAATGCAATTAGATGGGTGGCAGATATCCCCACAAAATGCAATCAAATTGGCAGCAGATATCCCCACAAAATGCAAATAGATTGGCGGCAAATATCCCCACAAAATGCAATTAGATGGGTGGCAGATATCCCCACAAAATGCAATCAAATTGGCAGCAGATATCCCCACAAAATGCAAATAGATTGGCGGCAGATATCCCCACAAAATGCAATTAGATGGGCGGCAGATATCCTCACAAAATGCAATTAGATGGGCGGCAGATATCCCCACAAAATGCAATTACATTGGCGGCAGATATCCCCACAAAATGCAATCAAATTGGCGGCAGATTTCCAAACAAAATACAATCAGATTGGTGGCAGATATCCCCACAAAATGCAATTAGATGGGTGGCAGATATACCCACAAAATGCAATTAGATTGGCGGCAGATATCCCCACAAAATGCAATCAAATTGGCGGCAGATTTCCACCAGTGTCACCCAGTGGGCTGTAAAGGACAGGTAGCGACCTGTCCCGAATTGGCTACTCCACGAGTCCATGGTGACGTGGACCCGCTTGCCCACAGAGTAGTCAAGCGAACGGGCCACGTTTTCCACCACAAACTTGTGGAGTGCTGGGATGGCGTCCCTGGAAAAATAGTGGCGACTGGGGATTTGCCACTCCGGCATGCCAAATTGGAGCAGTGTCCGCATATTGCTCCCCTCCTGCACCAGGGAGTATGGAAGGAGCTGTGATGCCATGGCCCGGGCCAGCAACCCATTTAGTTTATGGATTCGCCTGTGGCTTGGAGGCAGAGGCTTGGTCAGACCCTGAAAGGTGTCACTCAGCAGGATCTGACGACGATGGGATGCAGGGGAGACGGAGGAGAGAGACGACTGGCTGCCAGCCTCAATGTCTGTGTCCTGAGTAGCTGAGGTAGAATAGCGCTTGCGTGCTACTGCGGCGGGGAATTCACGACCCTGAGGGAGGGATGATGCTGCTGCGGTGGTGGGCCTTGTGCTCTCAGCACCCCGTGCTTGCAGGGCCTGCCTTTTCTTGAACTCCTTATACTGTTGGCATGGCAACTCTTCAGGTGGCCCAGGAGGGATAAGGTATCCATCTTGGACATATTTTTCCCACGGCTTAATTTTTTGCTACATAACTTACAGACCACATACTTTTTGTCCTGGCGAGACTTCAATCTACTGTGGCCCTGGACGCTACCGCTAGCAGAGGCTGCAGCAGAACAATCTGTGCTAGTTGGGGGTTGCATGGTGGTGGTGCCGGCTGAAGCAGTGTCCTGTCTACTTCCTCCACGCCCACTGCTGCACCAGCCCCTGCCTGACATATGGCGATATCCTTGCCTAGGCCTAGGTGACTCGTCATCCTGCTCCGACCATTCTTCCCCGGAATCAGGCTGCACATACGGACGGTTCGCAACGTCATCATCGTCATCATCGTCATCATCATCATAATCAAGCTCTTCCTCTGACTCCCACACCTCCTCTTCCGCCCCTACATCCCCAGACACAGACCCCTCTTCATCAACATTGTCCAATAAGAGTTGTGATGCTGGGCCGAGCGCAAACTCCTCCATATTAGTCCCCAGTATGTCCTGAGCTTCAGCCATCAGAATCTTCCCAGATGCCAGACTGAGGGACAGAATGCTATTGTCCTGGGAGGGCTGCTGACCTCTGGCTGCCGGGGTGGATGTCACAGCAAAGCATGGGGTGTTGGCTGCTGCTGCTGCTTGGAGTGCTGCTCACAGTAGAGGTCTGGGATGCAGTCATGGTGTCCATCAATACGTCAGGTTCCATCTGCTCAACCACCACACGGGGACCAGAAGCTTTAAAATCTTGTGAGAACGGCATCCGCTGACTCGGCCCAGGCTGTGCTTCCCTTTCTGCTGCACCACGGCACCGTACAGCTGGGCGTCCTCTCCCTGGCCATGGAGCAGTCCCAGAAGTGGCTGAAGCAATGGAACTCCCTTTCCTGACACCCCCATGAACCCTGCCAGACATGTTGCTAATGAATCACTGCAAAGTGAGATGATTAATACCAGTGAGCAGTGAGCACAGTAGTACAACCTAAGTGAAAGGTATCACTGGGTGATGATTAATACCAGTGAGCAGTGAGCACAGTACAACATAAGTGAAGGGTATCACTGGGTAATGAGATGATTAATAACAGTGAGCGGTGAGCACAGGAGCACAGTACAACATAAGTGAGGGTATCACTGGGTAATGAGATGATTAATAACAGTGAGCAGTGAGCACAGTTGTACAACCTAAGTGAAGGGTTTAACTGGGTGATGAGATAATTAATACCAGTGAGCAGTGAGCACAGTACAACCTAAGTGAAGGGTATCACTGCTTAATGAGAAGATTAATACCAGTGATCAGTGAACACAGTAGTACAACCTAAGTGAAGGGTATCACTGCGTAATGAGATGATTAATACCAATGAGCAGTGAACACAGTAGTACAATGTAAGTGAAGGGTATCACTGGGTAATGAGATGATTAATACCAGTGAGCAGTGAACACAGTAGTACAACCTAAGTGAAGGGTATCACTGCGTAATGAGATGATTAATACCAATGAGCAGTGAACACAGTAGTACAATGTAAGTGAAGGGTATCACTGGGTAATGAGATGATTAATACCAGTGAGCAGTGAACACAGTAGTACAACCTAAGTGAGGGGTATCACTGGGTAATGAGATGATTAATACCAGTGAGCAGTGAGCACAGTACAACGTAAGTGAAGGGTATCACTGGGTAATGAGATGATTAATACCAGTGAGCAGTGAGCACAGTACAACCTAAGTGAAGGGTATCACTGAGTAATGAGATGATTAATACCAGTGAGCAGTGAGCACAGTACAACCTAAGTGAAGGGAATCACTGGGTAATGAGATGATTAATACCAGTGAGCAGTGAATACAGTACAACCTAAGTGAAGGGTATCACTGGGTGAGGATTAATACCAGTGAGCAGTGAACACAGTAGTACAACCTAAGTGAAGGGTATCACTGGGTAATGAGATGATTAATACCAGTGAGCAGTGAACACAGTAGTACAACCTAAGTAAAGGGTATCACTGGGTAATGAGATGATTAATACCAGTGAGCAGTGAACACAGTAGTACAACCTAAGTGAAGGGTATCACTGGGTAATGAGATGATTAATACCAGTGAGCAGTGAGCACAGTAGTACAACCTAAGTGAAGGGTATTACTGGGTGAGGATTAATACCAGTGAGCAGTGATTACAGTACAACCTAAGAGAAGGGTATCACTGGGTAATGAGATGATTAATACCAGTGAGCAGTGAACACAGTAGTACAACCTAAATGAAGGGTATCACTTAGTAATGAGATGATTAATATCAGGGAGCAGTGAAAACAGTACAACCTAAGTGAAAGGTATCACTGGGTAATGAGATGATTAATACCAGTGAGCAGTGAGCACAGTACAACCTAACTGAAGGGTATCACTGGGTAATGAGAAGATTAATACCAGTGAGCAGTGAACACAGTAGTACAACCTAAGTGAAGGGTATCACTGGGTGAGGAAGGATTAATACCAGTGAGCAGTGAGCACAGTACAACCTAAGTGAAGGGTATCACTGGGTAAGGAGATGATTAATACCAGTGAGCAGTGAACACAGTAGTACAACCTAAGTGAAGGGTATCACTGGGTAATGAGATGATTAATACCAGTGAGCAGTGAGCACAGTACAACCTAACTGAAGGGTATCACTGGGTAATGAGAAGATTAATACCAGTGAGCAGTGAACACAGTAGTACAACCTAAGTGAAGGGTATCACTGGGTGAGGAATGATTAATACCAGTGAGCAGTGAGCACAGTACAACCTAAGTGAAGGGTATCACTGGGTAAGGAGATGATTAATACCAGTGAGCAGTGAACACAGTAGTACAACCTAAGTGAAGGGTATCACTGGGTAATGAGATGATTAATACCAGTGAGCAGTGAGCACAGTAGTACAACCTAAGTGAAGGGTATCACTGGGTGAGGATTAATACCAGTGAGCAGTGAAAACAGTACAACCTAAGTGAAGGGTATCACTGGGTAATGAGATGATTAATACCAGTGAGCAGTGAGCACAGTACAACCTAACTGAAGGGTATCACTGGGTAATGAGATGATTAATACCAGTGAGCAGTGAACACAGTAGTACAACCTAAGTGAAGGGTATCACTGGGTAATGAGATGATTAATACCAGTGAGCAGTGAGCACAGGAGTACAACCTAAGTGAAGGGTATCACTGGGTGAGGAAGGATTAATACCAGTGAGCAGTGAGCACAGTACAACCTAAGTGAAGGGTATCACTGGGTAAGGAGATGATTAATACCAGTGAGCAGTGAACACAGTAGTACAACCTAAGTGAAGGGTATCACTGGGTAATGAGATGATTAATACCAGTGAGCAGTGAGCACAGTAGTACAACCTAAGTGAAGGGTATCACTGGGTGAGGATTAATACCAGTGAGCAGTGAATACAGTACAACCTAAGTGAAGGGTATCACTGGGTAATGAGATGATTAATACCAGTGAGCAGTGAGTACAGCAGTACAACCTAAGTGAAGGGTATCACTGGGTAATGAGATGATTAACCACTTAAGGACCACAGTCTTTTCGCCCCTTAAAACGAACCTTAAGTCAGAAAAAAAGGAGGTCCTGTAACCTCGCAGCCACCCACTAATGCTCTGGTCCCCCGCTGCCAGCTAGTTTCGTTTTTGTCGACAGGCCCATCAGGACTGGCCACGCGTAGCTTTTTACGCATTCCGGACTGTAATTAGCGCTATACGCGTTGTCGCATATCTATGCGTTCGTGATGTGGCAACGCGCTAATTACAGTCGGGAATGCGGAAAAAGCTACGCGTGGCCAGTCCTGACGGGCCTGTCGGCAAAAACGAAACTAGCTGGCAGCGGGGGACCAGAGGATTAGTGAGTGGCTGCGAGGGCACAGGACTGCTGCAGGGGGCTGGTAGAAGCCCCAGGTGAGTAAAACTCATTTTTTTTCCTGACTTAAGTGTCTCTTTAAGGACCAGAGCCTTTTTCTCCATTCAGACCACTGCAGCTTTCATGGTTTATTGCTCGGTCATATAACCTACTATCTAAATGAATTTTACCTCTTTTTCTTGTCACTAATCCAGCTTTCTTTTGGTGCTATTTGATTGCTGCTGCAAGTTTTAGTTTTTATTATATTCATCAAAAAAGACATGAATTTTGTCAAAAAAACGATTTTTTTTTACTTTCTGTGCTGACAGTTTTCAAATAAAGTAAAATTTCTGTATACATTTTTGTCCAAATTTATTGTGCTACATTTGATTAAAAAAAAACATTCAGTGTATATTTATTGGTTTAAGTAAAAGTTATAGCGTTTACAAACTATGGTGCCAAAAGTTAATTTTCCCATTTTGAAGTATCTCTGACTTTTCTGACCACCAGTCAGGTTTCATGAGGTGCTAAAATTCCAGGATAGTAGAAATACCCCCCAAATGACCCCATTTTGGAAAGAAGACATCCTAAAGTATTCACTGAGAGGCATGGTGAGTTCATAGAAGATTTTATTTTTTGTCACAAGTTAGCGGAAAATGACACTTTGTGACAAAAAAAAAAAAAAGTTTCCATTTCTGCTAACTTGCGACGAAAAAAATGAAATCTGCCACGGACTCACCATGCCCCTCTCTGAATACTTTGGGGTGTCTGCTTTCCAAAATGGGGTCATTTGTGTTGTGGGGTGTGTTTACTGTCCTGGCATTTTGGGGGGTGCTAAATTGTAAGCACCCCTCTAAAGCCTAAAGGTGCTCATAGGACTTTGGGCACCTAGGCTGCAAAAAGGGGTCACACATGTGGTATCACCGTACTCTAGAGAAATCTAGAGAAATAGTATAATGTGTTTTGGGGTGTATTTTTACACATACTCATGCTGGGTGGGAGAAATATCTCTGTAAATGAGATTTTTTTAAGATTTTTTTCACACACAATTGTCCATTTACAGAGATATTTCTCCCACCCAGCATGGGTATGTGTAAAAATACACCCCAAAACACATTATACTACTTCTCCTGAGTACGGCGATACCACATGTGTGGCACTTTTTTGCACCCTAATTGCGCTAAGGGGCCCAAAGTCCAATGAGTACCTTTAGGATTTCACAGGTTATTTTGAGATATTTGGTTTCAAGACTACTCACGGTTTTGGGCCCCTAAAATGCCAGGGCAGTATAGGAACCCCACAAATGACCCCATTTTAGAAAGAAGACACCCCAAGGTATTCCGTTAGGTGTATGGCGAGTTCATAGAAGATTTTATTTTTTGTCACAAGTTAGTGAAAAATGACATTTTGTGAAAAAAAAAAACAATAAAAATCAATTTCTGCTAACTTGTGACAAAAAATAAAATCTTCTATGAACTCACCATGCTCCTAACGGAATACCTTGGGGTGTCTTCTTTCTAAAATGGGGTCAGTTGTGGGGTTCCTATACTGCCCTGGCATTTTAGGGGCCCTAAACAGTGAGGAGTAGTCTTGAACCCAAATGTCTGCTTTCACGTCTAGTGAGGAACAAGGACACAGGCCTAGCCATGCCTCCCGATTTTTTTAAATAAAAAAAGAGGGACACTTAATCCACACCCCTGCCACACTTCTAACCACACCCTGACACACCCCTAGTCACGCATACCATAAAGATTTCATAAGAAAATCTTTTTTTTTTTTTTTTTTTTTTTTTTTAGAATTCACACCACATTGGTCTTTTCTATCCTGGTTCATTTTCCTTCATATTAACATTTGAATATAAGAAATATATCCATTTAAAGGATGGGAATAAAGTTTAGAGTCAATCACATTTTTCAGTAGAAAAATACATATATTTACATGGATCTGTACATCAGTCTTGAAAGAGGGACAAATAAGGAAGAAAGAGGGACAGGGGGACTTGGTTCCCAAAGAGGTACTGTCCCTCCAAAAGAGGGACAGTTGGGAACAGTGCCCAGCTAATGCTTTCCCTACCTATCTGCAGCAAGTCTGACCCTGCTCTCACTAATGGCCAGCAGCCAGCAGAGAATGAATCCAATATGGCCATCGCAACTGCTTTTTGATGGGAGGAGGGGGGGGGGGCGAAGTGTCCAGGAAGGGGTGCTAGCTGATTGGCTGCCATGTGTCTGCTGACTGTGAGGTAAGGGGTCAAAGTTTGGCTCAATAATGATGTAAAGGGGGCGAATCGAACACGCCAAATGATCGCTGTTAGCCGCGAATATGAACAGCCGATGTTCGCAGAATACTGCTCGCCGGCGAACAGTTCGAGCCATCTCTAGCAGGGACCAGAGAGACTGCTAGGGGCTCGATGTAGCGCCAGACAGGGATGTTGCTAGCCCCAAAGATCAGTGACGCATGCCCTGGATCTATTCTGAGGTGCCCCGAATGTCCCCTGGGGCAGAGTCAGGCAGAGGGCCGCAGCACTCACCTCTGGCCGCTTGGTCTCCAGATTCTGCAGACATTTTTTTTCTGGGCTTCTTCCCCTAGTGTCTGAGAATGAAATAGGCCCTAGAGCTAGGGTTACTCATCAGGACCCTCGTGATCACGGGTTACCCGTGATCACGAGCAATTTTGGCTTCGAATTCGGGAAAAATCGAATGTCGTGATCAATACAGATCACGGCATTCAAATTTGCGTTCGTTCGTTATTAATGCAAATTGCAAATTGCAAATTGCAAATGCTTAAATTCGCAATCACGAATTCATGTTGCGCACGTTAGGTAACCATTAGCTGACTTTGTTGGGCCAATCAGATGGCCCCCAGCTGAGTCACTAGCAACCAATCAGAGGAGGGGAGGGCCACCACATTATGGGTGTCAGGTCTGAGAATTCCTAGATGAACAGTTTACTGTAAAGGGGATTGGTCGTCATGGGCCAGTTGAATAGCCCCCAAGGTCTCCCGATCTGACCCCCTTAGACCTTTATCTTTGGGGTAATCTGAAGGCAATTGTCTATGCCGTGAAAATACGAGATGTAAAGCACCTGAAACTACGGATACTGGAAGCCTGTGCTGGCATTTCTCCTGCTGTTGCTATCAGTGTGTAAAGGGTGGGAGAAGAGGGTTACTTGACAATCCAACACAATGGGCAACACATTGAACACATTTTATAAGTGGTCAGAAACTTGTAAATAACTCATGAAAGAATACAGTTACTTTAAAACCAAGCACACCATTGTTTTTCTTGTGATTTTCCCAATAATCTTGATGTGTCACATGACCCTCTTCTATTGAAAAAACAAAAGCTGGATTCAAAATGTCCGACTTCAAAATGGCCGCCATGGTCACCAACCATCTTGAAATGTTTCCCCCCTCACATATACTAATGTGCCACAAACAGGACGTTTATTGCTGTATAGATAGCTAGTGATTGAGTGTTATAGTTTTCAGTCAGCTAGTGTATATACTGTATACCGTGCTGCTAGGCCTGTGTGCAGGGTAGCCTTAGCCTAGTTAGCTGTTGTGTAGTGTAGCTCATAATTTGTACTGTGTTTATTGCTTCATTTATTGTTAGACTAGCAGCCGCAGTAAGTTAGCGCACTTAGCAGCAAGTAGGGCAGGCTCTGTTTCGTCATTTTCTGACTGATGCATCTGCCTTGACTGTATTGATTGCAGCCAGTGTGACAGTCAGATAGTGTTTTAGTGTCACTGTCTGTCACTCTTGTTACTTAGTTAGTGCTACATTACTTCGTCCTCTGTAGTGTAGTGTGACACTGACGTCTGTCATTCACTGACCGTTTACGTGCAGTGAAGTGAACATAGGCAAAAGCAGGAAGGGGGGGGGGGGGATTACAGCTGCCCAGAATTCCTCCTCAGACCAGGGCTAGTGCAGTGTCTGAGGACATGAACAGGTTGAGACACCCCAATATCTGCAGGCATCCTGCAGCTTACTGCACTGCCCCTTTTCTTTCCACACCTGGCTATCTATGCTGGGGAAGGGGGGCTGCTAATACTGGGGGCACATCTGGCTAGCATGGAGCAGCAGTGTGTGTACAGAGCATGGAGCAACAATGTGTGTACAGAGCATGGAGGAGCAGCTTGTGTACAGAGCATGGAGCAGCTCTGGGGAAATTAACAGAGTCAGGTATGAGCACAGCCCTGTGCCCTGCTGTGTGAATGCTTCACTTCCCCCTTCATTACCAATGTCAGCTGTCCTCATTATTATCTGTATTCAAAATGCTCCTGATCGATCCCATTGGATCCCGTCGGTCAGATGGGAAATTGCATTATGTGTACCCAGCGTGACGTCCTACCATATGATTATACAGTATTGTGTGTGGCTGAGGGAGACCTTTCAGGAATCCCTCCCTTGAAAATCCTGGGTTTGCCCCTGGTGAACTACCTCTACCTGTCATCATTCGTGACTTGTACTGACTGACTTGTACTGACTGAGTGACCTATCTTCTAGTCTACTACTGTCTGTCTATTAGTTTAAAAAAACAAAAAAAACTTTCAATTTTTTGTCACGAACCCACTGGCAGCACAGTTGTGGAGGAGGGAGCAGAGGCGCAACAGCAGCGTGTTGCGCTCATCTTTGTCGTGGGTCAATGTCACCGGCCCATTGACCACAGTCAGGCACAGGCTGTTGTGGAACTGATGGTGGAGCAGCAGGCCACCGGTTCCAGCCAGATCTCCAGCGAGACCAGTGCCGCCACCATCAGCACTCCGCAGCAGCAGCCGCCCGCCACCACCGCTTAAGGTCACATTGACCCCAGCAGCCACTGCCAGCCCGCCCTCACTGAGCTCACTGTTAACCCCAAGGATCGCGAGCGAGTTGAGGGCTGTTGTGGCAGAGTTTGAGAAGGAGATGATGGGGACAGGCAAAGAGGAGTTTGAGATGGAGGAGTTTGTTGTCGGCGAACAACAACCTAATTATTATGAGGACTTTGAGGATGAGGGGCCTGATGTTGGGGCAGAAGAGGTGGTTGGGGGCTCAGAGGAGCTGTGTGGGGAGGGTGATGATGGTGCAGGAAAACGCTGCCAGACTGCGCTGCCTCCCACTCGCTGATTTTCGCTGTTTACCACCGCCGATCGTTAGATTTATGAATGGGAACCCATTCATTAATATTCCCGCTAGGCCATCCTGATCACAGGCATCCATTGATGCCTGCATCACTTCCCTAGTTACAATGTAGATACACATTACTTCCTATAGCGTGCTTATTGTACACGAATAGGGAGTGCTCAGGGGGGACATCTTGTGGCCAAATAGTAAAATCACATCTACTGTGTTTAGGGAATAAAATGTTTTAAAATATATTTCAAGAGGGCATATGATTATTAAATTATGGGCTAAAAATTAGTAATGGATGTAAAACAAAAAATGCACCTTTATTTCCAAATAAAATATTGTCACTATACATTATACTAGGGACATAATTTTAACGTGCAATAACCAGGACAAATGAGCAAATAAAATGTGTGGATTTTAATTATGGTAGCATGTATTATTTTAAAACTAAAATGGCCTAAAACTGGGAAAATAATGATTTTTTACCATTTTTTTCTTATTATTCTCATTAAAATTAATTTAAAATAAAATAATTCTTAACATAATGAACTACTCAAAGAAAGCCTAATTGGTGGCGTAAAAAAACAAGGTACGGATCATTTAGTTTTGATGAGTAATGATAAAGTTATTGGGGAATGAAAGGGAGGAGCGCTGAAGTGTGAAAATTCCTCTCGTCCATAAGGTGAAAAATACCCACAGGCTGAAATGGTTAATGGGAGCTGGCCTCCCTTGATTACATAATATGATTGTTTTTATTTTCTATTAGGTTTACAGGTCAACATTTGGGTAAAGATAATGCCTAATCGGACAGCGGTCTCTGAAATTGTTCTAGTTGGATTTCCAGGAGTTCCAGAATACTTCAATTCTTTCCTATCTGCTATATTTTTTCTGGTATACACTGTTTCTCTGATGGCCAACGGAATTGTCATGATTTTGGTCACCTTCAGCACCCACCTCCATCAGCCTATGTACCTGGTCATAGCCAATCTTGCCGCTTCTGATCTATTGTTTGACACTGTGACGCTACCAAAGCTCCTTGCCAAGTATTGGTTTGACGATTCCAACATGACCGTCAGTGTGTGCATCTTCCAGATGTTCTGTGTTCATTATTTTGGAACTCAAGACTCCTATCTCCTTCTCCTTATGGCCATTGATCGATACATTGCCATTTGCCAACCTCTGAGATATGCCTTCATGATGAACGTTGAGTTCATGATCATGGCTTGTGGCTTGTGTTGGGTAATCTTGGCCCCACCCACTGTCATAACTGTCGCTGTCAGGATATCAACGATACCTCTGTGTGGCCAGAACATCAACTCTTTGTTCTGCACTCACAGTACGATATCGGCGCTCTCCTGTACTGACGTGTCCTCTCTTAGAGTGACGGCCTTCACGCTCGCCCTGGTGGTGCTACTTGGTTGTCTAGCTCTAATTATCGTTTCCTACATTTTAATAGTTAAAGAGATCTCCTCATCAACCAGTGCCGAAAACTGGCAGAAGGCATTTTACACTTGTGCCACGCATCTTCTTGTCATTGCTTTGTACTTTATACCCCGAGTTTTTGTCTACATAGTTACATATATCCCATTAATAACGATTAAAAGCTCTATTAATATATTGCTCCTCGCCCTGTATACCTTCGTGCCTCATGTCGCCAGCCCAATCATATATTTTCTCAGGACAAAGAAAATCGCACAGACTTTGCGGATTGTTTTCAGAAAAAAATAAGGTAATAACAAACACCGTGCTGGATAAATGATTTCGATGCAGTGGCTGGACAGTAAACTGGTTAAGGGCACTGCCTTTGACATAGGCGACCAGGGTTCAAATCCTGGGTAGGGTGCCTATTTAGTAAGGAGTTCAAGGCAAGACTCCCTAACGCTGCAGGGTGGCCTCTTGAGCGCGTCCCAGTGGCTGCAGCTCTTGAGCGCTTTGAGTCCGACAGGAGAAAAGCGCTATACAAATGTTCGGATTATTATTATTGTCATTAGGTGTTACTGTGAACTTCATACGAAGCCTGGAAAAATAAACATTATATTAAGAAATGCTCCCCAGAAGGGGTAGTTGGAGTGGAAAAAAAATCCCAGCCAAATTCTTAATTCTGGTATTGTGATATTTCTTCTTCAAGATCACACAGGCCTTAAAGGACTACTGAGCTTTGAGAGATCTGGAGGCTGCCATATGTATTTCCTTTTAAAACAATGCAGTTTACCTGGCTGCTCTGCTGATCTCCTGCCTCTGATACTCAGTGATGAGCATGAATTTCACATAGGCGTAATTTCACATTGAAATTCGCAATTACAATGCAAAATTTCGGGAAACATTGTAATTCATTTACTCTGTAATTGCTATCATTTGTAATTTTGCGTAAATTTTTCCGTAATTTCATACCGACTTTAGCTGTTAATAGCAAAGCCCCCATGTATTGCCACCAACATTGGTACATATGTTAAGTAGAATAGTGGCTACAAGGCAAAAAAAACCAACTATTTTTTTTTTCAAATACAACCTTGAAGTTTTTGAAAAAAATCTATTTTGAAATTGCAAAAAAAAAAATGTTTTTAAACTTTCACATTGGTGAATGCCAAAATCGGCATGAAATTATGTGAAAATTATGCGAAAATGAATGCGAAATTACGAATGATTATGCAAAATCGATTAAATTAACAAATCGCAATTACCTATAGGTGTAATTATGTTGCGTTATCGCAATAAGCTGATTATGACATCACTACTAATACGTTTCGCCATAAACCCTGAACAAACATTAAGATCAGACTTTGCCTACTGGTTAGATGAAAAGGATGCTTGATGCATATTTTAACGCGAATATACAATACTATGTTTTTATAAACCTGTTGTCAAGACTATTGAAACTTCAACACTTTGCCTCTGAAGAAGTGACCATTCTAAAGATTGCAGAACACGCATTAGGCATTGTTTTGGTATAAAATATCAAACCCAACTGCTGACATATGGACTTTTTATATAATTTGTTATATGTATTGACCAATTTTAAGCTGATGATGAAAAGCTACATTTTATAAATCCTGCTGTGTTGGATCTAGCACTGACCTGTCAAACCCTCACTCTTGATATTGGTCCCTTGCTGTATGTATTGCTCTACAGAGGGGTGGTCTATGTACTAATTATACTTATTATACATATGTATCTAACTACAATATTTAACCAGCTAAAATTCAAATAAATAAATAAAATAAATAAATAAATATATATATATATATATATATATATATTTAACCAGCTGTCTATTAATCTGTTGATTTTGTTTTTGTAAAACAAAAAATCATCCTGGTTATTATAAAGATGTATATTATAAAGAAAGTTAAGTGTTTTATTTATAGCAATGTTGAACACCCTTTTCAGCTTTTCTTGAGCAGAATGGTGAAGACTTAAAGTACCCCTAAATCATGGGGGGGGGGGGGGGAGACAATTGCATCCATCCCATCAGTGGCGTAGCTAGAGATCGTGAGCCCCATAGCAAATTTTTTTATGGGGCCATCAGGTGCAAGCACTTTACAGCAATGCCACCTGCCCCTACTCTATGGATATTAGTTAATAGGGCGTTTTACATTCTCATGAAAGCAACACTGCACATAGCTCATGGGCACTGAGGCAAAGTTTGAGGGTTGAGGAAAGAAAGTTAATGGAGAATACATTAAGTACCACCTGGGCTCCCTATGCTCCAGGACCCCATAGCAGCTGCTATGGCTGCTATGGCTATTGCTACGCCCCTGCATTCCATGGTGGGTTAGATGACCTTATCCTTAGACACCTCATGCTGCTCGTTGTTCTCAAGGTCCCCCTCCCTTTGGAAAATGCACATGCACAGTTCAGAATCGCTTACCACCCACAAGACAACAAGCAGCATCAGGAGACTAAGGATGAAGGTGCCCATACATCACTTCACTAGGCAGGTGATCGAGCATCTGATTCGATAATTATTATTGGTTCGGATGAAAATCGGTGCTGCTACAAGCATGCCTGATCTAAGATTTGACCAATTTTAGCTGGAAAGTGATAGAATGTATCAATCGGACATGCTGCAAGATGTCTGGTGTTGTGGTCGACTGGGTGAGCTGCGGTAACAGCATGCAATATCGGGATAGGCGAAGAACACAATGGAACCCCCAGTGCTGTTTTCCCTAATGCAAAAGTGCCCCCAACCTGTGCATTTCATACATTACCTGCCACTGTCAGTGTGTCAGCTCCCGCTGTGGTCCCCATCATCTGCATTGCCGTTGGGCTCCTGTAAAGCACGTGGCATGTGACGTCACACGATCCGCATGCTTTATGTTGGAAGCCCCGGCACAATGCGAAAGATAAATAAGGACCACAGCGGGAGACAGCAGACAGGTAAAGTATTAAATGCATGGGCAGGGGAGCACATTTACATTAGGGAAGCAGCGAGGCAGTTGGCGGATGCGGCCTCACAAGGCCAAATCCAGAAAGCTCTCATGCTGAAATCTCTTGGGAATTAGTCTGCTGTTGTGTCGGCAGGCAACAGATCTCTCACCAATCAGATTTGGTGGATTGGTTCTAAGTTGGTAGAAATATGTTGAAAACCTGAAGACCCCAAGAACAACCTCCCCACCATCATACATGGAGACACATTATGCTTTGTGGGTGTTTTTCTTCTAAGGTGAGAGGAGAGGACACATTCGCAGCATTGAAGTGACAATCGTCTATTAAATCTTGGGTGAGCACCTGCTTCCCTCAACCACAGTATTGAAAATGGGCCATGAATTCATGCAGTAAAATGACCCAAAACACATGGCCAAGGCCAAAAAGGAGTGGCTGAACAAGAAGCACATGAAAGGTTCTGGAGTGGCCTAGCCAGTCTCTAGACCAGGCATGGGCAAACTCGGCCCTCCAGCTGTTACGGAACTACAAGTCCCACAATGCATTTGCCTTTATAAGTCATGACTGTGCCTGTCAGACTCCTGCAATGCATTGTGGGACTTGTAGTTCCTTAACAGCTGGAGGGCCAAGTTTGCCCATGCCTGCTCTAGACCTTAATCCAATAGAAAATCAAATCCGTGGAGGGAGCTGACAGTTCGAGTTGCCAAATCAAGATGTGTGCAAACCTGGTGTCCAACTGCAAGAAATATCTGACCTTTGTGATTGCCAGCAAGGGTTTTGCCACCAAGTAATAAGTCAAGCTCTGACTTTGGGGCACTTGGGCTTCTGAGTATGATTTTGTTGTTATTCTGTCCAGTGCTGGGCCGAAATTACGCATTAGCGTAATTACGCATCGTAATTCACTACAAATGCACCGTAAGCGTTACGTGTAAGGTTACGGTATTACACGTAATTAATTACGCGTAGACCGTAGGTTACGTTATTACGCGTAACAAATTACGCGTAAGACAGTAAACTCCTATTGAAATTACACAGTCTGCCGTAATCGCGTAATATTACGCTCCTGTATAATCTAAAAAAGCCGCCGACTTTAAGGGTTAATAGCAAAGCCCTCTTAAGTGCTAAGAGTCTCAAATTTGGAGAATATATTGAGGAGATCAAAAGGAATAAGAGGATTTTTTTTTTTTCAAAAAGACCTTATAGTTTTTGAGAAAATCGATGTTAAAATTTCAAAGGGAAAATATATACATTTAAAAACCCGCCGACTTTAACGGTTAATAGCAAAGCCTGCTTAAAATTTAGGAACACCAAATTCCCAGGGTATATTAAGGGGATCAGTGGGAATAAGAGGAAATTTTTTTTTTTCAAAAAGACCTTATAGTTTTTGAGAAAATCGATTTTTAAGTTTTAAGGGCAAAAATGTCTTTTAAATGCGGAAAATGTCAGGTTTTTTTGCACAGGTAACAATAGTGTTTTATTTTCATAGATTCCCCCAAGTGGGAAGAGTTTAACTTACTTCGTTCTGAGTGTGGGAAATATTTAAAAAAACGACGTGGGGTCCCCCCTCCCAGACCTCTTTAACTCCTTGTCCCCCATGCAGGCTGGGATAGCCAGAATGCGGAGCACCGGCCGCGTGGGGCTCCGCACCCTGACTATACCAGCCCGCATGGTCCATGGATTGGGGGGTCTCGGAAGGGGAGGGGCAGCCAAGCTTTCCCCTCCCCCTCCGAGCCCTTGTCCAATCCAAGGACAAGGGGCTCTTCTCCACCTCCGATGGGCGGTGGAGGTGGAGTCCGCGATTTCCTGCGGGGGGGGGGGGGTTCATGGTGGCATCTGGGAGTCCCCTTTAAAAAGGGGTCCCCAGATGCCCACCCCCCCTCCCAGGAGAAATTACCCATTTCCTTTAAGAGTTAAAAGTAAATAAACACACAAACACTTAGAAAAAGTATTTTAATTGAACAAAAAACATAACCACGAAAAAAGTCCTTTAATACCCCTGGGTGCCAGCATGTATATGGGTGACAGGTGTGGGCGGAGTGGATGGCGGGAGCCGGCGGGGACTTAGCGTAAGTGTATGCGGCGGCTGAGCGGCGAGTGACGTCGGGTGCGGTGGAGTTACAAAGTAACAAAGTTGTTACATTGTAACAACTTTGTTACATTGTAACTGATTAGCCAATTTCCAGGGATATTGCGTGGGAACTGGCTTTTAAAGGGACAGGTAAGTATGAATGGTTAATTAAGAATATTAAAGGACTTTTTTCGTGGTTATGTTTTTTGTTCAATTAAAATACTTTTTCTAAGTGTTTGTGTGTTTATTTACTTTTAACTCTTAAAGGAAATGGGTAAGGGGTACAAGTACCCCTATACTCATTTCTCCTGGGAGGGGGGGTGGGCATCTGGGGGACCCCTTTTTAAAGAGGACTCCCAGATGCCACCATGAACCCCCCCCCCCAGGAAATCGCGGCCTCCACCTCCACCGCCCATCGGAGGTGGAGAAGAGCCCCTTGTCCTTGGATTGGACAAGAGCTCGGAGGGGGAGGGGAAAGCTTGGCTGCCCCTCCCCTTCCGAGACCCGCCAATCCATGGACCATGCGGGCTGGTATAGTCAGGGTGCGGAGCCCCACGCGGCCGGTGCTCCGCATTCTGGCTATCCCAGCCTGCATGGGGGACAAGGGGTTAAAGAGGTCTGGGAGGGGGGACCCCACGTCGTTTTTTTTTAAATATTTCCCACACTCAGAACGAAGTAAGTAAAACTCTTCCCACTTGGGGGAATCTATGAAAATAAAACACTATTGTTACCTGTGCAAAAAAAACTGACATTTTCCGCATTTAACAGACATTTTTGCCCTTGAAACTTAAAAATCGATTTTCTCAAAAACTATAAGGTCTTTTTGAAAAAAAAAAAAATTCCTCTTATTCCCACTGATCTCCTTAATATACCCTGGGAATTTGGTGTTCCTAAATTTTAAGCAGGCTTTGCTATTAACCGTTAAAGTCGGCGGGTTTTTAAATGTATATATTTTTCCTTTGACACTTTAACATCGATTTTCTCAAAAACTATAAGGTCTTTTTGAAAAAAATTTTTTTCCTCTTATTCCTTCTGATCTCCTTAATATATTCTCCAAATTTGAGGCTCTAAGCAATTAAGGGGGCTTTGCTATTAACCCTTAAAGTCGGCAGCTACCTAACATTGATCCATGCGTCAACTTTTCCGCTTGGGAGCATGACCGCATTAATTGCTAATAGGAAATTACGCGTAAGGCAATAACGTAACAACCTGCATTACGGTATTCTTACCCGTAATTGCGTAAGGGCTATGCGTAATTACAGACATGAACCGTAAATATATATCTACGCCGTAAGCGTAATTCCGTAATGCGTAATAGCGTAAAATTACGCGTAATGATCCGTAAGCGTAGTTTTTTCCATTACGCCCAGCACTGATTCTGTCTATTCTGTTTATCACAGCTACAATAAACTTAGGAAGAAGAGGATAGTAAAGCGGTATTCCCTGCAGGCCAGAGGCCAGATTTTGGCGGTGCGGCGCTGACGCCAATATGCAGTGTGAAGCCGGCCTAAGCTTACATTGGCACAAAAGAATGGTTTGTTTGGTTCATTGTCCAGAACTGATACATAATGTGTGCACCTTAATTAGTGTCCAGGCCCTGCTTAGGCTTTGTGTTTTTTTTTAAAACACTTCCCATGATCCTTTTCACTTCTTCCATTCGTAGACAAAATATTATAGGGCTGGAAATGTGTGGTATATATGTGTACAGGAACACAAGTAAGACATCAGATTTAGGATTGAGCAGAACTCCGTTGTAGGAATACATGGCTACACGTGGGATGATGTACAAGACAATGACAAGCCAATGGGTGGAACAGGTGTAAAATACCCTTTTCCACCTCACCGGCTGGACGGTTGTACATAGCTTAGAAATGATGACGGCATAAGAAAACACAATAAAGCTTAACAAAGCCATGTGAACACCAATGCCTACAATAGATATATTTTGTCTTGCTTTATGGAAATCTACACAAGATAGCTCCATGACGTAACCTGCTGCACAAATAATGTACTCGATTTTATTTGGACCACAATACGTAAGCAGCAGGGTGTAGACTGTGCAGTATAGACCTATAGAAGCTGAAAAAAGTATGGCAACGAAACAAAGCATAGAAAGAAATTTGGTGGTAAAGATAACGCGATACCTTAGTGGTTTGCAAATGGCAACGTATCGATCAAGAGACATGAGCATGATGACTATGGAATCCAGAAATCCAGAACATTGAAGGTATGAAAGAAGAACATCTGGAGTAAGCATCCAGGGTATGAAATGAAACCATCGTCCACCCAATACTTGGTGATCATTTTAGGCAAAGTTGCTGTGTCTGAAATCAGGTCAGAGAGAGACAGAAGACCCATCAGAAAATACATCGGCTGGTGTAGAATTTTTTCAATGAGATCAAGCTTATCACAGCACTGTTGGCACAACACGACACCATGTAAACAATGAACATGATAAAAGCAATCATCGTATTGTATTGTGCCGGAAGTCCTGTAAACCCCAGGAGGAGAAATTCAGTGACCCAAGTCTGGTTGGCCATGAAGATCGCTTAATATTTCCTCAAGTAATTGGACTTGGAGACAGAAAAATAAAATATTGGGCCTGATTCAATGCCCTTTTTCTCTTAATTTTTCCTCTAGGAGGTAATTATTCATCTTCCATTCTACTCCAGTACTGTCAAAATTATTCTGTGTATTTTCTGGTTTGCTGGTGGCTGAAAAAGGCATTTTATTTATAAGGTGTGAAAATATCACCTGGGAGAATAAAAGTGAATTGAACAAGGGCCATTAAGTATCAAAGTAGAATTTTGGGGGGAAAAAGTAAAAAATTGAACTTGCAGAATAAAAGGTGATACTTGGCAAGTCCCCTAGGAAGGTTCCTGAACTTGGGGCAACAAGCCAGATGTCAGCTGAGCTTTTAATCATGGTAATGTATTATTAATAATTTATAAAATGCCAACAAATTCCTTGGCATTGTACAGAGTAAGGCTCAAACATGGGGTACATGATAATACAGACAATGGCATACACAAAATATTGACATGGGTACATTAACATTGTAGTAATTACAGAGACAAATGTAACATGGTGAACACAATGTATAGCAAAGTGCAAAAAAGGGTAAAGAGCCATTGGCATAGCCAGGTCCAGTCCTAGGCTTTTTTCTGCCTGAGGCAAATTTGTAGGGATGCGCCCATTGAAGTTGCCAAAACTATGCATGTAGATAGAAAAGAGAAAGGGGCCAAGGACAGAGCCTTGAGGTACTCCCACAGACACAGGTTGTGGAGAGGAGATCTGATCTGAGTAAGAGACTGTGAAATATCTTCCAGAGAGATAGGTATATATTGTGGTATGTAACCCAGCATTTCTTCTTTGCTCTAAAAGATTATTTACAGCATATAACATACTAACACATTTTTTTTCTTTAGTAGAACAGCATTCAACGGGTTAAATCACAAAACTTACTTTTTCTCCTCCAGGAAGATCTGCATCGGAACTTGTGATAACCTTATCTTATGTTTACACTCTTCACTTGCTACAATTAAGTAAACATTCTCTGACTGTGCAGAAACTTCTGCTATTGTGTCCTGTACCGAAACACTGTTTAGAAATCATTACTGGGTGCATTACAATATAAATACACCAGTTATGAATAAAAGGCTTTCAGAGTACATAAACTGAACTTTGGGAACGTATCATTTCTAAATGAATAATAATACTTGTGCACAAAAGCAAATATGATAACGGTATGGGTTATAAAAAGTAAGAGAACACATTTTTATTGAATATTATGTCAGAGTTTAATACCGCTTTAAGGAGGGAGTGAGGTCCTTTATACCTACAGATAAAGGTATCAGTAGGAGTGAGATGTGGTCAAGTATCAAACACTGAAGGCAAATTAAGAAGGATGATAATGAAATGATGGACTTCAGATTTAGCTGTAAGAAGAGCATTGGCCTCTTTAGTAAACGGTGTTTCTGTGAAGTGGTTGGAGTGAAAGCCAGATTGGAACTGATAAAGCAAGAGAGTTAGCGGATAAATAATGGCTTAATTCTGCATGCATATGGCATTCTAGTAATATGGATGCAAAGGGGAGAAGTGACACCGTTATTTCTCTGGGGGGGGGGTACATACAAGGGGGGAGCCAGAGATTTGTAGTTACGCCCCTGGCCCTAGCATCACCCTGTAGTAAAAAAGGGTAACTCACTAAAATAAAAACGTCCCAGTGTAAAAGGGGCCTGAAGTTCTGTTAGACATTATTTTTCTGTCATTTTTTTACTCAGCCTTCTGACACAGCTTATAGTATAGCTGAGACTATTTTAAAGCAAGTCTGAAGAGAAATTTAAAGAGGAACTCCAGGGAAAATAACGTAATGAAAACAGTGCTTAGTTTGTACAATAATTATGTATAAATGATTTAGTCAGTGTTTGCCCATTGTAAAATCTTTCCTCTCCCTGAAGTACATTCTGACATTTATCGCATGGCAACATTTTTACTGCTGGCAGGTGATGTTGCTGGAAAGAGATGATGCATTTTTGGAAGTTGAAAACAGCTGCAACAAGACTCCGCACAGTGTCATGTCAGCACCATGGTTCTGACAGCACACTGTGGGAGGGGTTTCACCACAATATCAGCCATACCGAATGATGATCCGTTTGAAAAAAGGAAAAGATTTCTCATGGGAAAGGGGGTATCAGCTACTGATTGGGATGACGTTCAATCCTGGGTTACGGTTTGTCTTTAAAGCAGTAGGATCAGCCATACGATGCCAGGGAAAAAAACACATCTATAATTAGATACATACTTGATCTACTTACATAACACATGTATTACACTGTCCACGTTTTGATTTCAGTGAATGTTATATAGTAAGTGACGAGAATTCTGTTAGTGGTGGGGGCCATGTCTTTTGCCCACAGTTAAGGCTAACTCGTGATGTCATTTCTGCCCTTTACTTTTTTTCTAGTCTCCTCCAATCACTAAGTCACCTCAGCCTTGCTTGTAAACACAAGTGAGTAGGGGATTAGGTTTCAGATAAGCAGCTGGCAGGAAAATAAAGGGAAGAGAAGGAATATATTATAGATAAAAAGAACCCCCAGCATGCAATTCTTTGGCACCGACTACTAAAGAGCCAGTGCTCCTAAGGTATATGATAACTCCAAATCATAACAGCAGAAAACGTTTTGAAAGTTTTGAATGCAGGATTAGCATCTTTATCACTTAATACACTCAGACCAGTTGCTGTTGAAATTTGATTTTTATGGTGACGATACCGCTTTAAAAGAAAAAATACAGATACTTACCTAAGGAGAGGGAAGCCTCTGGGTCCTGTAGAGCCTTGCTATTCTCCTCCCAGTCTACTCTTTCCCCCACAGGCTTCTTGGTTTATGTCCCCCACCGCAGGAAACTTCGGCAGTCTTCGGAAGCACTCGGGCTTCCTTAGACCGACGGCTCTGTACTGCGTATGCAAAAGTGTGTGTGAGAGAGGGCGCTTGCTGTGGAGCGGCCTCGTCAGAAGACTGCTGAGGCCCCACCGAAGCAGAGGAAAGCAGTCTACATCCTATGGGCCGTAGACTGCTAACGGAGGAGCCAGCTAGGGGACACAGGAACTGGGAGGAGAAATGGAGACCTCTACAGGACCCAGAGACTTCTCTCTCCTTAGGTAAGTGCATAGCTCCCAACTGTCCCTCTTTTGGAGGGACAGTCCCTCTTTGGGAGCCCTGATCCTCTTTCCCTCCCATTTGTCCCTCTTTCAGGACTTTGTACCTCTTTCTATGTAAATATATATATTTCTCTACTAAAAATGCGTTTGATTGACTCTAAACTCTATTCCCATCCTTTAAATTGATATATTACTTATTTTAAAATGATAATACGAAGGGAAATTAACCATGATAAAAAGTACCAGTGTGGGTTGAATTATAAAACAACACATTTTTCTTATTAAATCTTTATGATATGCGTGACTAGGGGTGTGACAGGGGAATGATCTGGGGAGTGGCAGGGGCGTGGCTTAAGTGTCCCTCTTTCTCATCTCAAAAAGTTGGGAGGTATGTAAATGTTTATTTTTTTATTTTAAATTTTGTTTCAGACTCGCTTTAATCCTATTCTACATAATAGAATTGTTATAAATTCTTTTAGAATGTACTAAGAATCCTGGTTGTTCGACAATAAAAGCCTGATCAGATGGAATATCGTTAAATGGAACTGCCACTTGAAACTGTTCATATTTTTGTATATATGTTGTATAAAAGCAATATATTTTTATATAACATCAAATATGGAGTGCTGCAATTTATCTCAAGGTACCATCAATCTTTAATGCACTGTTATAGAAAAGTTCTGGGCTCACTATGTCCAATTTATGATTACAACACTTTAAAGGGATACTTAAAGAGACATTGACTTCTTGTTTTTTACCTTATTTTCTTATTCAGCCTTTTTCAGCTTTAAATTCTAAGCTGAATCGCTGCATTACCGCAGCAGAACAAGTTATTTATAGCCCTGAAATTTCCCAGCAAAGTTCCAGGGCTTGCATTATTCAGCTTCCTGGTTGGCAGAGCTTTGTGCTATAGCTCTGCCTCTACTCCAGTCAATCTCCGCCTCTCCCCACCCTCTTAGTCTTCTTTCACTGAGAGGGGCGGGGAGAGGTGGAGTTTGGAGGAGATTGACTGGATAAGAGACAGAGCTACTGCGCAAAGCTCTGCCTCTACCAGGCAGACAAATCTACGACTTCCAAAATCGTAGAAATTTGCTGGGCTATTTCAAGGCTATAAATAACTCATTCTGCTGCGGAGATGCGGCGATTCAGCTTAGAATTTAATGCTAAGGAAGGCTGAATAAGAAAATAAGGTAAAAAAACAAGACTTCAGTGTCTCTTTAAAAATATTCAGCCCTATTTCTTCTATCCTATAAGTTCCTATACCTGTTTTAATGTGCTCTGGATTGCTGCAGCATTTTCTAGTTGCACTGTCTCTGTAATATAATCTTCTTTTCTTTGTCAAGCTTTGTCAACCCAGAGAGGAATGCACTGCCTCTGCTATGATAGGGAGAAGTTATGCATGCCCCCTCCATGCCTCCTGCAGGCTCTGTGTGTGTGCTTTGTTTATTAGTCACAGACAGGGTCTCTGCTCTTTAATTTCAGCTTGTCTGAGGGGGGAGGGAGCTGCCCATGCTGAGAAACTGTGAAAATCCCTGACTGGAGTGCAGATAATTCACTATGTAATAAAAACTTGTAGTATACTGTAACAAAAATAAAATAAAATATATATATATATATATATATATATATATATACACAAACACTGCTTGCAAACACTGTCTAATACTGGTGATTAAAAGCCAGGATCGCAGCGGGGAGCGGCGGAAACGGCAAAGAGGTATCCAGGAGATCACAGTGACTCGATTGGTATGTTTTTTATGGTACAAATAAGACAGTACAGATTCTCTTTAAGCCAACTAAAAAGAACAGATTCACTTACCTGGGGCTTCTACCAGCCCCCTGCAGCTGTCCTGTCCCGCGCAGCCACTCACCGATGCAGCAGTCTCCCACCGTGGATTCTTATAGCTTTCGCCGACTAAGAGTCATCAGGCCACTGCGTCTGCGCTGCTGTGGCCACGCGTATCCTGTGGCAGGAGAACGGAGCATTGGTGAGTGGCTGCGCAGGCACAGGTCGGCTGCAGGGGGCTGGTAGAAGCCCAAGGCAAGTAAATCTCTCTCTTTTTTTTTTTTTTTTTTAACCGGCTTAAGTATCCCTTTAAATGCTGGCTTATTTTCCGAGTTAGCAATCATGGGAAAGGCAGATATCGATCAGATATTTGGCACCAGAAATTCTTCTGAAACCTAATAGAAGATATAAAATCTGCGTATGGCTGTGAAAACTTTTTATTATAGCAGGATGTGATATAAGTAAACAATGGCAAAGTAAGTGCAATATTAAACAAGACTCAGATTTCAAGCTAACATTTTCAGCCCTTAAACCCAAAATAAGAATATGGGACTCCAGGTAAGTTCTGTTTAATTTACTTCTATAGATATTATTTAAAAGTTTATTTTGAATTTAGTTTAGCTTTGATCCAATTTTATAGAAATTTGAATGCAGCAGAAATTCAGACAGCTAGCATTGGCTGGACAACGGTTCAGTCACAATTATTTCCCTGTGACGTCACCAGTGGGTGGATCTATTTCCCTGTGATGTCACCAGTGGGTGGATTTCTCACCTCTCCTGATTCCCCCCAAATATTCTTATAAAACCTGCCCATACACATAACCCAGCATGGAGGGGTTCAATAAAGTAGGCAGTGAAGGTGTGGAGGTGTCTAATTGGGTAACACAGGGCATAAAATGAGATCTCCCCGGCCTCATAATCCAGACATATCCTGACTCTCTTGCTGGAGATCTTGTCAGGTAACTGGATCGTATCTTTGCCATGTTTTACTGAATACTTATTACCCCACATCTCCAAACACCAGGACTTGTTATTAGATCCAACATCAAACTTGCCTCCTCTCCTGTCTACAGTGGGGTAACACATCCCGACTGACCAGTGATCTGATCCCCCAACATCCACTTCCCAGTAATGTCGCCCTGAGGAGAATCTCTGGCTGCTCAACACCTGAGGGGAATATTGGAATCTCTCTGGTGTTTCTGGGCGATTTTGGCTGTCTGCCCTGGATGCAGTTTTCCTGTCATCTGATATATGTAGATTATTATTAGCTGTGTTTACATCCAGTAATATATCTCCATACCCTGCCAGCCCTGATATCTGCTGTACAGCTGCAAGATTTGCCTCCCCAGTCTGGCGCTGTGTGTGTTGTGTGGTGGGGGTGGGTTGGGGGAGTGGCCAGGAATGTGGAGTGCCCTGTGTCTTTGTATGTTTGTGCACAATTACCCAAGACATGATGTCAGATAGTCCTGTTTGTAATATGTGCATGATGTTAGTCTGAATTATTGGCTCCCCATCCTGGAGTTGTGTGTATTGTATGGTTGGGATGGGTTGGTGATGTAGTTTGTATGTGTCCACAGTACTAGAATGTGGATAGGCCTGTGTGTCTGTATGTTTCTGCACAATTACCCCAGACATGATATCAGATAGTCCTGTGTGTAATGTGTGTGAGATGGCGGCCATATCCAGATCCCCTCCATCATGGAGCTGTTTATCATGTCTCTCTCTGTCCTCCGTGTCACACAAGCCACCTGTGTCTGATTCCTGTAAGACAGTCAGTGGATCAGTCATGTTACACAGCTCCTCAATGTGACGCATCTTCCTGGACAGCTCCTCCTTCTTTATTTCCAGCTGCTGAATGACATCACTATACCACTGTGACACTTGCTGTGCCTGCCTGGTGATGTCACTCAGGACTCTCTGCTCAAGGTCATCCAACCTTCTCCTGAGATCTCTAATTAAGGCAGTGACTTGCTCTGTTTCACCGTCTGCTGTTTCTTGTGCTTTTCTCCTGCGCTTCTCCAGACTCTGGACTCTTTTCTCAGCCTCCTCTGTCTCTGCCATCAGTTTCTGAAGATCATTTGTCATCTTCTTCTTCTTCTTCTCAGAGGCCTCATCCAGCATCTCCACTTGATGTCCCCGATGTTCTCCATCCAGCCTGCAGTACACACAGATACAGGCAGCATCCTCAGTGCAGTAATACTCCAGGATATGCTTATGGATGGAGCATATCCTGTTCTCCAGGGAAGTGTTGGGGTCACATAAAACGTGTTGCGGTGCCTTGCTGTGGACTCTCAGGTGATTATCACACAGAGAAGCATCACACCGCAGACAGGACATAACAGCCGGTACAGCAGAGTGAATACAGTAAGTACAGAAGACTCCGGCCTCCTCCTGATCTGGCTGAGTAGAGAGGAAACTCTCTGCTATCTTCCTCAGAGCAATGTTCCTCTGCAGTGTCGGCCGCTTCATAAACTGCTCTCTACATTCAGGACAGGAATAACCTCCAGACCCCTCCTGTGTATCCAGCACACGATCAATACAGCCCCGGCAGAAGTTGTGACCACATCTCAGGATTACAGAATCTGTATCAATATTCAGACAGAGCAAACACTTCAGCTCCTGGCTGAGATCTGCAGACGCCATTGTTGGCAGCAGAATGAGGATAATGAGAGTGGATGTCTTATTCTTGGAATCCAGTAGTTACATAATTATTTTAACAGGGAAAGGCTGAGATAATCTTTTCTGCTGGCTTTTCTGAAAAAGAAAAAGCAAGGTAAGTGAGGACCAACGAATGGAACTTACATAATTCATTTTCTAGCCATTCTTCCACCAGTAGAGGGTGCAATGCAACAAGTAAAGCATACTACCCTACTTTTGGAACCAGGAAAAAGGGGCACTAAGACCTATGCCTACCACACCTTTAGCCTTGCTCAAATGTTACATGTGACCCCCCCCCCCATACAGCTCCCTACTTTCTAGTGGTCCCCTCTCCCACCCCTATACAGTTCCCTGCCCTGGTGTCTAGTGGTCCTCTGTTCCATATACAATTCCCTGGTGTCTAGTGGTTCCCCCCTTCCTCCCCTATATGGTTTTCCTGGTGTCTAGTGCTTATCCCTCCCATCCCCAACTTTTCATCCCTGTTTTCTTTTGGTTTACCTCCTCCCCAATATATCTTCCCTTTATTACCCCCCCCCCCCCAAAAAAAAAAAACATCTTCCCTAGTGTATAGTGGTTTCTCCTTTTCCATATATATCTGCTCCCATCGCTCCACCACGGCGGATCCCCTCCTTGAATACCTCCACTGGCTTCCCATCCAGTCCAGAATCAGATTCAAGATACTGTGTCTGACCTACAAATCTGTCCACAAAACCTGTCCAACCTACATTTCCGATCTTACTCAGAGGTACACACCTAGCCGCTCACTCCGCTCTTCCAATGAACTTCGCCTAACCGCCCCCCGCATCTCAAATGCTGCTCTTACACTATGGAACTCCCTAGCTCCACCAATTAGAGCAGCCCCCTCCTTCAACATCTTCAAGAAGGCCCTCAAAACTCACCTTTTCACTCTGGCCTACCACCCCTCACAAGTGCTCTAAACCCACAGCTGAACTCTGGTCCCCTACCTTTCGTGTCCCTACCTCTCCCTCTAGATTGTAAGCCTTTGGGCAGGGTCCTCCTCCATTTGTGTCCTACCTGATCATGCACCTCCATTACTGTGCACCCATGCTATGCATCTGAGTGAACCTAACCTGCCTAATCTCCATGCTCCCCTCCAGTGACTAAGCATTTCCTTGTACTCATACTGTGCTGCATGATCTGGTCTTTCTTGTATTCATGTATTGTCATTTTGCTGTATGTCACCCCTAAATATTGTATGTATCCCTATTTATTGTCCAGCACTGCGTAATATGTTGGCGCTTTATAAATACAATAAATAAATAATAAATATCTTCCCTGGTGTCTAGTGGCTCCCCACCTTGCTCTCCAATAAAGTTTTCCTGGTGCCTAGTGCTTCTTCCTCCCTCCATAATAAAGCTTCCCTGGTAACTTGTGGTTTACCCCCTCCCTCCCCAGTAAAGCTTCCCTGGTGTCTAGTAGTTTCCCCTCTCCCTCTGCAATGAAGTTTCTCTTGTATCTAATAATCTCCCTTCTCACTCCCTAATGGAGCTTTCCTGGTGTCTTGTAGTTTCCTTCTACCTCCCTAATATAGCTGTCCTCGGTGTGTTAATGGCCCCCATGCTGGGCCTCCCCATGTCAGTCTATGGACAGTATGGGTGAAGCAGAAGCAATGCTTCTCTCACCTTCTCCACTGGAGTTTACACTGTTTCACCTCCTGTCGCCACTTACCTCTTACTCTAGTGATTGCTTCTCCTCTTGAGTGTTGTGATTAAATGTGACGTGAGGAGATCGAAATGTTGAGCACTAGAGGGAGTGGTGAGCAGTGACAAATCAAACTAAGTTACACATTTTTTTTGCTTAGCTGCTCCCAAGGTTTTAAATTTAGGTTAGGTCACTTGCCCGGAGGTTTGCCTCACCGTGGCGCAAGTGTCTAGTACTTTATACTTTGCATGCAAACCATATTGGAAGCTAAAGTTCCTCCTAGTGTAATAAATGTTAGCATTGTCTTGGATGCAGGGCATGCATTTTTCAGTCTAATAGAGGCGGTGTATGCCTATGTGATTAACCATTCAATTGCAACATGTGTTTAGGGATGCGCAGCCTTCCCCCTACTTTTTTCTTAACTCTGCAAGTATATAACTATCAGGTTAGCTGCTCCCAGCAACTCCTCCTGAGTTTCCTGTTTGCATGATAAGTAGTAGCAGATTTGCATATGATTTGCATCTGAATTGAATGCAAAGTGTGCAGAAAGTCTATATAGGTGCTGCACACTGAGCTGGTGGTCATTTCAGATGCAGCCTTAGTGGTATGCGCTGGCGTTCTCCTCACTGTTTACACAAATCAAACTTTACCTCAGCAGGATTTGCAAGCTGCATAAATTTGCACGCAAAATTTGCATAATGCTGTATCAACTCAGACTTATTTGTAGTGATGCTCGGATACCCCCAATCACAGATGCGACCTATTCAGCTGTGGTTAAAAAAAAATCCGGAAATTTCGTGATTAATTTCCGGATTTTAAACGGATTCACAAATTCGACCCACATTTTTTCCGTGAATGAGGCAATCACGGAAATTCACGGCCATGGTCACGGAAAAGCGTTTTAGCTAATTATGCACACACCACTTTGCAGTTATTTATTTGTAAAAAATGTTTGGAATCATGTATGATTTTCGATCCACTTCTCACATGTACACCACTTTGTATTGGTCTTTCACGTGAAATTCTAATAAAATTGATGCATGTTTGTGGCAGTAATGTGACAAAATGTGGAAAACTTCAAGGGGGCCGAATACTTTTGCAACCCACTGTACCTACCTACATGAGCGCACGCATCGTTAATACCACCAGTCATTGCACTTGTTCACAGTACGTGTGTGTGTTTGTGACAGGTGCACATTTGTAATACCCAGGCCAGCAGCACTGCATATACCTACCTATTGTTCAGTGCACCCACCTACCTACGTGAGCGCACGCAGTGTGATATTTAATACCACCAGTCACTGTACCTGTTCACGGTACGTGTGTGTGACAGGTGCACATTTGTAATACCCATCACTGCGTATACCTACCTGTTGTGTTCAGTGCACCCACCTACCTACGTGATATTTAATACCACCAGTCACTGTACCTGTTCACGGTACATGTGTGTGACAGGTGCACATTTGTAATACCCAGCAGCACTGCATATACCTACCTGTTGTTCAGTGCACCCACTTACCTACGTAAGCGCAAGCAGTGTGATATTTAATACCACCAGTCACTGTACCTGTTCACGGTACGTGTGTGAGACAGCTGCACATTTGTAATACCCAGCAGCACTGCATATACCTACCTGTTGTTCAGTGCACCCACCTACCTACGTGAGCGCACGCAGTGTGATATACCACTCCATGCATACCTGTTAACTGCACCTGTGTGACTGCACACTGTATTAGTCAAGTCAGTGCATACCTTTCACTTCATCCCCCCCGATATGGACAAAACAGGTAGAGGCAGAGGCAGAGGCATACCCAGAGGAAGGCCACCTGGCAGGTCTGTTCGAGGTTGTGCTGATGTGATTTTGTGCAGCCCTCAACCAAAGTACAGTGCTCAGAAGAAGGCACGTCCCATCAACTCCCAAGATTGTCAGGACGTGGTTGACTATTTAACACAGAACACCTCATCTTCCGCAGCCACCAGCACTACTACAAGCACCACATCCGCTGCATTTGACACTTCGCAGGAGTGATTTGGGGGGGAATTCACTGATTCAAAGCCATTATTGCTACAACAAGATGAAGGCGCTAAGCAAGTTACACCACCTCATATGTCTGAGTTAGGTGACACTATGGACGTAACGTGTGAGGAGGAGGATGATGAAGTACCTGCTGTTGGTGCAGTTTATGAGGTGTCTGAGGCAAGCGAAACTGGGGAGGATGATGATGATGATTATGATGATACGGATGCCACGTGGGTTCCCAATAGAGGAGATTAACAGGGGGACAGTTCAGAGGGGGAGTCAGAGAGGAGTAGGAGGAGACGAGTTCCTGAAAGAAGCAGGGGGAGCTCGTCATCAGAAACAGCTGGTGGCAGTGTCCAGCGCCATGTATCATCACCTTTGGACAGCCAGCCAACATGCTCTTCAATGTCAGCTGCTCATTCCACCATAGTCCCATCACCCCGGGGGGCTCAGCAGTTTGGAATTTTATAATAGTGTGTCTGCCTTAGATCAGAGCAATGCTATCTGTTCTCTCTGGCTCCAAAAATTGAGCCGTGGAAAGGCCAACACTCATGTAGGGACAAGTGCCTTATGAGGGCAGATGCAGAAAAGGTACAAGCTGCAATGGGAAGAGCACCTGAGCAAAAGCAGCACATAAAGGAAAAGCCATCCTCCTTCTCCTCTTCCTCCTTCAGGTGCAGCATCTTCAGCCGCTTTATCTCTTGCACCTTCACAGCCACCCTCCTCCACTCCGCCTCTCCCCTTAAGCGGTTCCTGCTCCTCTGCCCACAGCAGCCAGGTGTCCGTGAAGGAAATCTTTGAGCGGAAGAAGCCAATTTCTGCCAGTCACCCCCTTGCCCGGTGTCTGACAGCTGGCTTGGCGGAACTGTTAGCTCGCCAGCTGTTTCCATACCAGCTGATGAACTCTGAGGCCTTCTGTAAATTTGTAGCCATTGGGACACTGCAGTGGAAGATACCAGGCCGCAATTATTTCTCTAAAAAGGCGATACACAAACTGTACCATGAAGTGGCACACGGCGTTGGGTCAAGGGTCCATCTGACCACAGATGCCTGGTCTGCCAAGCAATGTTAGGGCCGGTACATTACTTACACAGCCCATTGGGTCAACCTGGTGACTGCTGACATGCAGGGAGTACGTGGCTGTGCAGTGGACCTACTTGTGACACCTCCACGGCTTGCAGGCAAGCCTGCTGCCACCTCATCTCCTCCTGCTACATCCTCTTCGCTGTCGTCCTCCTCCTTGCCTGAGTGGCAGTTCAACTCTACTGGTGCTGCGATATCCTCTCCTCTCCAGCTACACAGCCCCAGCTCCCCAGGGCCTATGCTGCATGCCAGGTACAACGGTGTCACACCATATTAGACATGTCTTGCCTCAAAGCGGAGAGTCACACTGGAGCAGCTCTCCTGGCTGCTCTTAACAAACAGGTGGATCAGTGGCTGACCCCGCACCAACTGGACATTGGCAACGTGGTGTGTGACAACGGCAGCAATCTAATTTCGGCTTTGAATTTGGGAAAGTTGACACATGTTCCCTGCATGGCACGTGTGCTGAATCTCATCATTCAGAGATTTGTGTGGGCATTTCAGGCGGTCTTACACAGCCATGGCACGCTTTGCAGATATTCAGTGGAGAAACAAGTTGCCAGTGAGATGCTTGATTTGCGATAGCCCGACTCGCTGGAATTCGAGCCTGCTACAACAGGAGAAAGCCATCACCCATTGATCCTGTATGCTTTCTTCCTGGAACATGCCGTGCATAGAGTGGTGGATCAAGCTGTGGAGGAGTGTGAACAGGAACAGGAACAGGAGGAAGAGTTGTGGGATCAATTCTCATTAGTGATGGGCGAACAGTGTTCACCACTGTTCGGGTTCGCCCGGATTTTGGCCTGTTCGGGTTTGGTTCGGCACCCCCCGAACACCTCATGGTGTTCGGGAGGGTGCTCGGGCACGCTGCCCGAACCGAACGGGCCTTCTTTGTTCGGCCGAACACAGCCGTGTCCGGCCGAACATAGCCCCCTATAGGGTCCCAGCATAAAGGGAGAGCATGCCCCGAGCGCGGGGGGGGGGGGGGGGGGGGGGGGGGGGGGGGTCGGAAATGCCCCCCCCCCTCCCCTCTAAGCTCTCCCTTCTGCCGGTACCCTATAATTAAATTTAAGTGCCCAAAAGTACCTGAGGAGGAGGAGGGCAGGAAGAGGGAAGCCGGAGTTCTTGGGCACTAGTACCATCTGGTGCTTCCGCCCTCTCTTGACGCACTTCCTGTTTACATTTGAAGTCGCGTCAAGAGTGCGCAGAAGTACCGCGATGACGCGTACGAGGGTACGTGTCATCATGTAGATGAGGCGTACCCTCGTTAGCGTCATCGCGGTACTTCTGCGCCCTCTTGACGCGACTTCAAATGTAAACAGGAAGTGCGTCAAGAGAGGGCGGAAGCACCAGATGGTACTAGTGCCCAAGAACTCCGGCTTCCCTCTTCCTGCCCTCCTCCTCCTCAGGTACTTTTGGGCACTTAAATTTAATTATAGGGTACCGGCAGAAGGGAGAGCTTAGTGGGGAGGGGTGGGGCATTTCCGACCCCCCCCCCCCCGCGCTCGGGGCATGCTCTCCTTTTATGCTGGGACCCTATAGGGGCCCCAAAGGGACATGTTCGGGTTGGGTTCGGGGTTCGGCTCGAACATGCCGAACATCAGGGGCATGTTCGGCCGAACCACACCGAACCCGAACATCCAGATGTTCGCCCAACACTAATTCTCATCAGAACCAGATGTTTCCTCCACACATGCGGCAGCACAGAGGGGGGAGGAGGAGGAGGAAGAGTCGTGTGGGTAAGACAGGCTCAGATGATGAGGAAGGTGTTTTTTTTTTTTTTTTTGGAGAAGGAGGCGGTAGAAGAACAACCGCAGCAGGCATCGCAGGGGTCTTGTGCTGCTCAACGTTCCCGTGGTATTGTTCATGGCTGGGGGTAGGAGGAGAACATACCTGACATCACTGAGGGAGAGCAAGAGGAGATGGATAGTACGTCTGAATCCAAATTTGTGCCGATGGAGAATGAGCTGTACCTCGTGGCCACGCTACTAGACCCTTGGTATAGGCACAAAGTGGCAGACATATTACCAACTCACCTGAAGGCAGAAAGGATGCTGCACATGCAGAACAAGCTGGCAACTATGCTTTACAGTGGATTTAAGGTTGATGTCACAGCACAACGGAATAAAGGTACCACTGCCAGTAATCCTCCTCCCATGCCCATGCAGGCAAGGACAGGACGCTCCAGCAATCTCATGGTGATGTCGGACATGTGGACATTCTTTAGTCCAAAGCCTCGCCTTAGCCCTTGCGGATCCACCCTCCACCAACGCCTCGACCGGCAGGTAGCCAACTACCTGGCCTTAAGTGTGGATGTAGACACTGTGAGCAGCAATGAACCCTTGGACTACTGGGTGCGCAGGCTTGACCTGTGGTCACAATTTGCCATCCAACTTCTTTATATTCCTGCCTCAAGCGTCCTGTCAGAAAGGACCTTCAGCGCAGAGAAGAGAAGTCGCCTAAGTCACAAAAGTGTTCAGTACCTCACCTTTATCAAAATGAATGAGGCATGGATCCCCGAGGGCTACTGCCCACCCGAAGACTAAGTCAGTCCCCACACACAGCATCTCTGCCTGCACGCTGTGTGACTGGCTGCCTGCCCCAAGACTAAGTCGCTCCCCACACAGCATCTCTGCCTGCAGGCCGCTTGACTGCCTTCTCCGCCACCACCAACAGGGTCCAGTACACCAGGCGGATTCCTGAATTTTTAAGGCCGCTATAATAAGTGCAGTGGAGCGGCCACTATAATAATTTTTCTGGTGCGTGTACATGCCTGCCTAATTTTTCTGGCTGCACTGCAGCTACAACTACAAACAAAACAAAAGGCATGTACATGTGCCAATTCCCCTTCGTGATCGTTACCTTGCAGCAGTGAAGGGGCTTGCATATCACAATGAAGCAATGACCGCCGGCTATATGAGTGTCTCGGGGGGGGGGCATACCCAAGATAATAAGGTTGTTGCTTCATTGTGACAGACCAAATTCGATCAGCTGGACACTCGGTCACTGTTCTTCGGTCATTGAGCTACCTCAGCCCGACCATATGGGCTGGAAAGCCGCCATCACCTGCACTCTTGTTATGGTGCGCACCAGTCCAGCCCGGCCGTCACTACACAAACAGCTGTTTGCAGTCACTGCATACCTTTCACTGCATCTGTGACTGCACATTGCATTATACCTGGCAGTCAGTGCATACCTTTCACTTGAATGGATGGCAGACTTGCCCCCCACAACAGATTGTCGTTAAAAATATTAAAGTTGATTAGTCTCATATACAGCAGGGCCTTGAAAGTCCTCCTGTATTGTTATTTTTTGTCACTCGGACTTGCATGCCGTGCCTGCTGCCTTCCTTGGATGTGTGGTGGTAGCCGTTTTTCAGGCTCCAACTCCGTCCCGGAATCGAACCTTGATTTTCCGCCCATTACCCATGGTCACCATGGTACTGAGAAAGTACCATCGAAAGTTTCACACAGTTGAATGAATGGCAGACTTGCCCTCCATAACAGATTCTCATTACAGGTACTGAACAGCCAGCAGAAAAAGTAATTTAAAAAAATAGATGTAAGCTTTTACTATGCTAGAGAAAGAACCATCGAAAGTTGATAAGGCAGTCAGATATTACCTGACATCACTGAGTGAGAAAGAGCAATCTCGCCATGGTGTGCAGTAGTCCAGCAAGGCCTTCACTACACAAACAGCTGTTTGCCGTGCATTACACCATGAGTTTGGTCTATCAGTGTGAAGCAGTACACTAATTACACTCCCTGATTGATGTATACACATGCAAGATGTTTTAAAGCAATGTAGGTGTAATGATCTACTCTGCTGTCTGCACATGCAGGCAGCTTTTTGACCATTTTTTAGGTCTGTATGCTGCAGGTCCCTGGAAAGGAGACCTGTCTTCATTCTGCAAGTTTCAGAGCTGCTGTTCTGGTGAGGGATTTGCATCCACTTGTCATGCAAATTGCTTATCTGCTTCCTTTGAAGGCTTGCAGTATAAATACCATTTCCTCCCCAAATTCCCTGCTGGTTATAAAGGTTTGGTTCTGCTGGACTTACCTTGAGTTTCAGCCTCTCTGCTGATTGTTTGTGAATATTCTAGTGTAGTTATTATTGGGGAGTGCATCTTGCATTCTCTATAGTGTAGTCAGGCTTTGTATTATTTGTACTGTTTTATTCCTGTGCTGTTTTTGTCTGGTCCCTGCAATTGTACTGTCGCCTGCGGCGGCTGGCAGTAAATCGCTTGGTCTCGTTCCTAGATCGCATTTGCCCTGGCGGTAGAGGCGGTGGATCTCCTTTGTCTGTCTTGGAGTATAACCTTAGCTGCAGTTGCTACTGGTTACTCCTTTAGTCTGTCTTGTCCAGCGCCTTATTTGTCTGTCGTCATTGTTAGGTTCATGTGTTAGTTAGGGTTGGTACGTTTTGTCACTGTTGCGCTTTTCGTGCGGTGACCGTACCGTTAACGCGCTTGTCTTTGTTGCGCATATCGTGCGGGGACCGGGTTTAGGTAGTTCGTTTGTTATTTTCTTTGACGTTCAGATTGTGGTTTTGCTGTGTCTTCCCTACTCAGTCACGCTCTGTCTCATTCAGTCTTGTGTCTCTATTAGCAATTGCCATTCTTGCGATTGCTTTCTCACTTTGGTTTTCGCTGTATGTCAACCGTCGCCGGGTGGCGACTGGATTGGTGGACATACATACATTCTGTCTCTGTGCTCACTCTCTCTCTAGGGGCTAGCTTGCCCTGTATTGCTTCACCTCGTACAATTTCCACCTAGCATCTGTGGCAGTGCAGAGGGTTTATTCCTCTGCACTCCACAGCTCCATCTGCCAGTGGAAATTCCTCTCTACAGGTGCATTGCACCAAAGCTGGGTTCTGTTATTTAAACGCTTGTGGAGGATTTCCGCAGTGTCGGCGCACATCTTGTGCGTGGACCACGGAGACAATTCCCCATTCGTTACAGTAGGCCTCCAATTTAGCAATAAAATGTTAATTTTGCCCTTAAAATGCAGCTGTGTGTCAAATCCAGATTTTTCCCCGGGACTTTTGGCGTGTATCCCACTCCGCCATGCCTGCCTCAAGGTGTTAGACCCCATGAAACATCTTTTCCATCACTTTTGTGGCCATCATAAATGTTTCTAGTTTTCAAAGTTCGCCTCCCCATTGTAACGAGCGGCGGGGATACGACCCCCGCCGCTGAGCTCAGATCGCCGCCTGTCGCCGGCACATAGCGTCAGAGCTATGCGCGTGCGCGGCCAGCGGTGAGACCTTTATGCGTCTCTGAGACTCGTCAACTGACCTGCGGGTCGGCTGACGTCGAAGGGAGCGCTCCTCGCCCCTGATTGGCCGGGCTGGCGGGGGCGTGCCTGAGAGTCCCCTGCCAGCATAAAGACAGCGAGCTGTCAGTAGCTCGCTGTCTGTTGTTGCGAATACTTTGTGTTAGCGCTCAGATCTTTGATAGCTTAAATATCTAAACTTGTTAGACTGTATATTATCTGTGTATGACTAGCTCGTTCTGACTATTCTTCCGCTCAGTGATTCTGTACTTCTGCCCATCTGATCTTGCTGCCTGTTAAAACCTTCTTGCCTTAGCCTTCCGATTTTGTACTGTATCTGTCTGTCTGTTGCCGACCCGATTAGTCTGACCATTTACTCCTACCAGAGGGCCCTGACTCTGGTGAGGGGCTCTGTACTGTTAGTGCCCACCAGCTCCTCTGGTGAGGTACTGCTAACCTATCAGTACTACTGTTGCACCAAGCACTATACTTTGCTGTTAAGCTATCACTTTAGTTGTCTGGTATACTTGCATTATTGGTAATTCTGCAGATCACCATATAATCAGGTATATATCTGTATTACAGGTGATACTGCAGATCACCTTGTAATAAGAACACTGTTATTTGCTGACACATATCGTTACACCCATTGAAGTCTATTGTGGTTCGTGAAAGTTCACGCGAATCAAACTTTTGCAGAAGTTCGCGTTCGCGTTTTGCGAACCGAAAATCGGAGGTTCGGGCCATCTCTAATAGTGAGTCCCAATGGCACCTGGCGGTGGTGGTACCACTGGAGGAGGATGAGTGGCTAATGCCACAAAAACTCCCACAGAGGTTTTTGTAATTTTTTTTTCCTTGCAGCGATAGCAATGACAAGGCAGTAGGCATGCTCAAATAATGAATTCGGATGAAATCCCAATAGGTGTTATTCGGATTTCATCCGGTTAATTAAATCACCTGTGCGGGTGGGCGAGGAGGGGTTAATCTTATCCATCAGACGTCTTCTTCACTCCGTCCCTCGGCAACTCCCACGATGCGTTCCAAGCGCGTCACGTGATTACAAACACTTCCTCCTTCCGGGTTGAAGGAGGAAGTGTTTGTAGTCACATGACGCTCTTGGAATGCATGGTGGGAGGTGCCGAGGGATGGAGCGAAGAAGACGCTTCGCTAGGGTGACTTAACCAGATGAAATCCGAATAACACCTATTCGGATTTCATCCGAATTCGTTATTTGAGCATGCCTACATGGTAGCAGATTTGTCCATGGCCGCTGGCGGTGGGAACGCAAACTTTAGTAATGAAATAGAACATCAGCGGCAGCAGGAGGGAGGAGGACTAAGCGGTCATTGTGGCAGCACCACATTGGTGGTACCACAGCATGATAATGCTGCCCCAAAAATTCCATGCATCCGTGGCCCCGGGCAGTGAAAATCAGCGGCAGCAGGATGAGGACTAAAGCAGTCAGTGTGGCAGCACAGAACGACCATGGAACCTCACTCGTGGTACCAAAGCAGGGCCGGATTTTTGACCAGGCAACTCAAGCACTTGCTTGGGGCCCCATGCCAGGGTTGCCAAGAGTCTTGCATGACCATTTGATTCGATTTTTGCCCATCGCAGTGCACTCTCGTGTGCACGCATAGGGCACACTGTGACCACAGCTAGTAAGTGTTCCTGGCGTTGCCTCCCCCTCCCTCTCTCCCTCCAGTCAGTAGCTTTCATTTTTCGGCTGGCACTTCTCTTCAGCCAATGAAAGCAAGAGAATCAGCCAGCCGAGCAAGCCCCGCCTCCATCCCGGCCAGTGAGAGAGGAGAGAGCTCTGCTAATGTGCGGGTGGCAGGGATGCTCGGATGTGCCTCATCCACGAATTCGGCAATCCACATGGTTGCAAAAAAAAAATCCGCATTCGGCCCCGCCGCATGCGGATTTTCGTCCTCGTCCACGCAACCATGCGGATTTTTTGCCGTGAATGGCGTAATCACGCGTGGATTCCCGCCCGGAGGCGGATTTTCTTTTAACGTTAATAACAAAGCCCCCATACATGCTACAGTCCCCCAAATTGCATGGATTATCGAGGTGATAAGGGGCAACATAACTTCAACATAAAAAATTCCCCCAAATTTTTTTTTTCTAGAGAAAATGGATTTTAAAGTGAAATCAACACTTTAAATGGGGCTATTAATTGGTAATAAGTGGTTTTAAAAAGGGATATACGCGTTAAGCAGTCAAAGAGGTGAAGGCGAGTTCCAATGGCACTTGGCGGCGAAGGTACCACTGGAGGAGGATGAGTGGCTGACGCCAAAAAGGCCCCAGAGAGGTTTTTGTAATTTTTTTTTTGTTTTTTAGCAATTAGCAATGACATCACAGCAGAGTTGTCATTGGACACGGGCAGTGTGAACGCAGAGTGCAGTGGTGGTAGCGACTGAGTCAGGAGAAGGATTATGCGGGCGGTCAGTTCAGCAGCACAGAAGGACCACGGCAACATACTGGTAGTAGTAGTAGCAGCACAGCGTCATAGTGCTTGCCAAAAAATTAAATGCACCCGGTGACCCGGGCAGTGTGAACGCAGACAGAGTACATTGGTGGAAGCGAGTGAGTCAGGAGGAGGAGGACAATGCGGGTGGTCAATTCAGCAGCACAGAAGGACCATGGCAACATACTGGTGGTAGTAGTAGCAGCACAGCGTCATAGTGCTGGCCAAAAAATTAAATGCACCCGGTGACCCGGGCAGTGATAACGCAGACAGAGTGCATTGGTGGTACCATGGTAGCGAGTCAGGAGGAGGAGGACAATGCGGGTGGTCAGTTCAGCAGCAGCAGCACAGAAGGACCATGGCAACATACTGGTGGTAGTAGTAGCAGCACAGCATCATAGTGCTGGGCAAAAAATTAAATGCACCCGGTGACCCGGGCAGTGTGAACGCAGACAGAGTGCATTGGTGGTACCGTGGTAGCGAGTCAGGAGGAGGAGGACAATGCGGGCGGTCAGTTCAGCAGCAGCAGCAGCACAGAAGGACCATGCCAACATACTGGTGGTAGTAGTAGCAGCACAGCGTCATAGTGCTGGCCAAAAAATTAAATGCACCCGGTGACCCGGGCAGTGATAACGCAGACAGAGTGCATTGGTGGTACCGTGGTAGCGAGTCAGGAGGAGGAGGACAATGCGGGCGGTCAGTTCAGCAGCAGCAGCACAGAAGGACCATGGCAACATACTGGTGGTAGTAGTAGTAGCACAGCGTCATAGTGCTGCCCAAAAAATTAAATGCACCCGGTGACCTGGGCAGTGTGAACGCAGAGTGTAGTAGCGACTGAGTCAGGAGGACAAAGCGGGCGGTCAGTTCAGCAGCTCAGAAGGAGGACCATGGCAACTTACTGGTAGTAGTACCATAACACCAAAATATTAACCAAGGTAGGCACTAGGCAGGTAGTAACTGTCTTTATAAAGACAGCACATGCAGCAGCCACTTCATGTCCCCCTGTGTCCGACAATAGGGGCCAGGAACTCACCTTCCACCCAAGCCTGGTTGATTTTCAGGAAGGTGAGTTTGTCCACAGAGGCGTGGGAGAGCCGAGAGCGCTTCTCTGTGACCACGGCACCGGCCGCACTAAAGCATCTCTCTGAGAGGACACTGGAAGGAGGGCAGGATAGGAGTTCCAGGGCGTACTGGGAAAGCTGGCTCCAGATGTCCAGTCTCTTGACCCAGTACTCCAAGGGGTCCACGGGGCTGTCGGTGTCATTGAGCCCGCTGGATGACCCCATATAGTCAGACACCATGGTGGTCAGTCGTTGCTTGTGCTGGTTGGTGGTGGATGCTGTGGCGGGCACCTCTGTTCTGGGCTGCTGCACTGCATACAGGCTCTTACTTAGGCTCTTCACGTCTCCGGGGCGCCAGTTGCTGCTGCTGCTGCTGGTGGTTGTTGTTGTGCTGCTAGTGGCAATGGCAGGCACCTCTTGCTGGCTTGGCAGAGCAGTTACAGTGGGGGTGGAAGGCTGGGGGAATGCTTCCAGTAGTCTGCGCACAAGGGCCTCCTTCAACTCCCTTGTGCGTTGCTCGGTGGTGGATGGCGTCATTAAGTCTCCCAGCTTCCCCTTCAGACGGGGATCAAGCATCAAGGTAATCCAGATGTCCTCCCTTGAACACATCTGGATCACCCGGGGGTCCCTGCGAAGGCAGCGCAACATGTGCACAGCCATGGGAAACAAGTGGGCCCTGCCAGCAAGATCATCCTCGTCCTCGCCATTGTCCCATAACGCATGCCTGTCCTCTTCCTGTGCCATGTCGTTGTCCTCCTCAAACCGCCATCCACGTACAACGCCTGCTGCACTCTGCTCCTCCTCCTCCTCCTCATTCAGGTTAGGGACCTCCAACTCTTCCACTACCTGCTGTGAGCCCTCCTCTGAGCTGGACTGTGCTGCCATCTGCTCCTGTTCTTCCAACTGCCTCAGGGCTTCATCCCCACGCTCAATTAAATTGTCCATTGCCTGCTCCAGTAGACAAACCAAGGGCACCCACTGGCACACAGAGGCCCGCTCCTCACTGACCATCTTGGTTGCCTCCAGGAAGGGACTCAGCACCAGGCATACTTGCTGCATCAGTGTCCACTGAGTGGCAGTAATCATGGGGACTTGCTGGTTGCTGGGGACACTTGGGTCTAGCATGTAGGCCCTAAGAGCCAGCCTGTGCTGACACAGCCGCTCCAACATGGCCAGAGTCGAATTCCAGCGAACTGGCATGTCGATGATCAGCCGGTGTTGTGGCCTTCCATACTGCTGCTGTAAGGTGGACAAGAGTGCAGAGGCAGTGGCTGACAGGCGGAAAAAGCGTACCACCGCCCGGGCATCCTGCAGCAGCTCGCTCATCCCCTGGTAGGTGCGCAAGAAGCGCTGCACCACAAGATTGAGCACGTGGGCCAAGCAGGGGATGTGCTGGAGGTTTCCCTGCTGCACTGCTGCCACCAGGTTGGCCCCGTTATCGGCTGCCACATACCCCACTTCCAGGCCTCTGGGGGTCAGCCACCTCCGCTCCTGCTTCCTGAGGGCGGCCAGGACGTTGGTGGCCGTAAGCCTCTCCTTCCCCAGGGTCACCAATTTTAAAAGGGCTTGGCAGTGCCGAGGCTTGGCGCTGCTGCTGCCGAGGCGGGCTTGCTTTCTGGGTGCAGAGGGAGTGTCGTGACAGGACCCTTCTGCATCCCCCCTGATCCCGCGTGGTGGCACCACTAGCTGGGCTGATGCGCTCTTGTCCTCCCTCCCTTCCATCAGTTTCACCCAGTGGGCCATAAAGGACAGGTAGCGACCTGTCCCAAATCTGCTACTCCACGAGTCCATGGTCACGTGGACCCGCTTGCCCACAGAGTAGTCCAGGGAACGGGCCACGTTTTCCACCGCAAACTTGTGGAGTGCTGGGATCGCGCTCCTGCTGAAATAGTGGCGACTGGGGACTTGCCACTCGGGGATGCCAAATTGGAGCAGCGTCCGCATGACGCTCCCCTCCTGCACCAGGGAGTAGGGAAGCAGCTGTGATGCCATGGCCCGGGCCAGCAAGCCATTTAGTTTGCGGATCCGCCTGTGGCTTGGAGGCAGAGGCTTGGTCAGACCCTGAAAGGTGTCGCTCAGCAGGGTCTGACGACGCTGGGATGCAGGGGAGACAGAGGAGAGAGACGAACACTGGCTGCCAGCCTCAATGTCTGTGTCCTGAGTAGCCGAGGTGGAAGAGCGCTTGCGTGCTACTACTGCTGCTGCTGTGGGGGATTCACGACCCTGAGGGAGGGATGATGCTGCTGCGCTGGTGGGCCTTCTGCTCTCAGGAACCCCTGCCAGCAGTGCCTGCTTCCTCTTAAAGTCCGCATACTAGCGGCAGTGGCGGCTTCTCAGGTGGCCCTGGAGGGATGAGGCACCCATCTTGCTCAGACTGTTCCCACGGCTCAATCTTTTGCTGCATAACCTGCACACTGCATACCTTTTGTCATCAGTACATTCCTCAATGCAATCCCACACTGGTGACTTTAATTTACTGCGGCCCCCACTAGCAGAGGGTGCAGCGGAGCAATGTGTGGTAGTAGTTGCCGGGGGTTGCATGGTGGTGGTGCCGGCTGAAGCAGTGTCCTGTCTACTTCCTCCACGCCCACTGCTGCCGATGCCCCTGCCCCTGCCTGACATATGGCGATATCCTTGCCTAGGCCGAGGTGACTCGTCATCCTGCTCTGCCTCTGACCATTCTTCCACGGACTCAGCAGGCTGCACATAGTTAGGGTCCACAACGTCGTCATCATCAGCAGCATCATCATAATCCAGCTCTTCCTCTGACTCCCCCGCCTCCTCTTCTGTCCCTACATCCCCAGACACAGACCCCTCTTCTTCATCACCAGAACTCAACAACGCTTGTGATTGTGGCCCGATCTCAATCTCTGCCACATCAGTCCCCAGTAAGTCCTGAGCTTCTTGCATCAGCAGGTTCCCAGAAGCCGGACTGAGGGACAGAACGCTGTCATCCTGGGAGGGCTGCTGACCAGTGGGTGCTGGGGTGGATGTCACAACAAGCGTGGGACGTTGGCTGCTGCTGCTGCTGCTTGGAGTGGTGCTCACAGTAGAGGTCTGGGAGGAAGTCATGATGTCCATGAGTACGTCAGGTTTTATATGCTCAACCACCACACGGGGACCAGAAACTTTAAAATATTTGGACAATGGCGTCCGCTGACTCGGCCCAGGCTTTGCTGCCCCCCTTTCTGCTGCATCACGACCACGTACAGCTGGGCGTCCTCTCCCTGGACGTGGAGCAGTCCCAGAAGTGGCTGAGGCAATTGAACTCCCTTTCCTCTCACCCCGCAAAACCCTGCCAGACATGTTGCTAGTAATGAATCACTGGATGCAGTGGGCACAGTACAAGGTCACTGAAGGATGCACCGGACACAGTACAAGGTCACTGAAGGATGCAGTGGGCACAGTCCAAGGTCACTGAAGGATGCAGTGGGCACAGCAGTGGGCACTGGATATACAACTAGGTCACTGAAGGATGCAGTGGGAACAGTACAAGGTCACTGAAGGATGCAGTGGGCACAGCAGTGGGCACTGGATATACAACTAGGTCACTGAAGGATGCAGTGGGCACAGTACAAGGTCACTGAAGGATGCAGTGGGCACAGCAGTGGGCACTGGATATACAACTAGGTCACTGAAGGATGCAGTGGGCACAGTACAAGGTCACTGAAGGTTGCAGTGGGCACAGTACAAGGTCACTGAAGGATGCAGTGGGCACAGTACAAGGTCACTGAAGGATGCAGTGGGCACAGCAGTGGGCACTGGATATACAACTAGGTCACTGAAGGATGCAGTGGGCACAGTACAAGGTCACTGAAGGATGCAGTGGGCACAGCAGTAGGCACTGGATATACAACTAGGTCACTGGAGGATGCAGTGGGCACACAAGGATGTCACACTGTGTAATGAGATGCTCATATGCCAGCGAGCGAGCAGTGGGCACTGGGCACGGCACAAGGTCACTGACAGAATGAATGAACAGCGCTGGCAGAGAGTGGCGGCGCCGGCGGTGTGACTGGCTGCCTGCAAATAGTACAAGTGTATAACTGTCACTGGAATATACAAGTGAACACTGCAGCTGCACTAACCTGCCTGCCTGCACTACACACAGATAATCCCCACTCCCACTACACTGCAGCACTGAACCTGCCTGCACAGCACTACACACAGTTAAATAATCACTAGACTCCCACACTCCCACTACACTACACTGACTACAACTAACTACAGCAATCACTCACTGACTAGCTAACTGTGTACAGTATAAGAGCAGTGTTAGCAAAAAAAACGCTTTGTTTTTAACACAATAAATGCACTTGCTCAAACAACAATGGCCTGGAGATAATCCTCTCAGCACCACAGTCTAGCAAGGACAGAGCTTTTCCATCGTGGCCGCCGCTTTATATTCAGGAGGGGAGGGCATAGCTCCCATCCTGTGATTGGTTGCTAGGGCCTGGCTGGGGCCCTCTGATTGGCCTGCAATGTGTCACTTCCGCATAGTTTGACGCATTTACGCTAACCACGACTTCAGTGCCGGGTTCACGAGTGTGAATGCGGATTTCTGTGCGCATTCACGCGAAGCCGAAGTAGATTTTCGTGGTTTAAAATCTATTCACGGCTTAGCGTGTCTGAGGCGGAATGCGTCAAAATGGTCATGAATCCATGCGTAAGCGTGATCACGACCTGGCGGTGAGCACCACTGGCGGGTGGCAGTGTTTCTCCTGCTTCAGCCTAAAGTCACACTTCTGCCAGCCAGGGATATAGCGAAACTTCAGCTGCAGGTACAGTTATAGATATCTCAGGCAGTGAGCTGTGAATTGCAGGAGGGATGAGAGTCTTTCCAGGCAGGGTGTAACTGTATAATAAGCACGTTCTCCTTCCTTCACTTGCTGGATGCCATAGATTAGATTAGCTGCGCTTTTTCTCGCTGGCAGGCTGGCTGACACTTGCTCCCTCCCTTCCTCAAACATCAGTGCAGGGCTTCCCTGCATGGGCGTAGCTTGGGGGGGTCGGGGTAGGACAGGTGCCCCCGGGCGCTGGGTCCCTAAGGGCGCCCAGCGCAATGTCTTTTTTTTAATTTATTTTTTATTTTAAATCTTCTCCCTTTGCTCGGGAGTCAGGGGCAGGCTCAGCCAGTCTTGGCTGTGTGACATCGTCACACGCCGCCGCCGCGCAGCGTGCAGAACTAATGGAGCACAGAGCGGCCAGCTGGAACCAACCAATCGCTGATAAGGAGGAGGGTCCAAGGCTCACAGGGAAGTAAGTGTGTGCGAGTGAGTGTGGAGGGGGGCGGAGTAGAGCGGAGCAAGCAGCCAGTGGTCTTTGCAGATGCTGCTTACCCACCCTCCAATCATGCTGCCTCCTGGCCGCCTCAGCTCCACCCCCAGAGTGCCGTTCTACCTACCCTCCAATTGTGTGTCCGCCTCAGCTTCGCCCCAGAGTGCTTCCCGCCCTCCAAGCTACTGTTACCCACCCCACGTGCGGTTTGTTGTCCCGCAGCATCCACACTCTTGCTGTGACTTGCCGCTCCAGCAACTACCACAAAGAGACAAGACAAGCAGGGAAATAAGAATATGGTGAGTACGCTCTGTCAGTGTCTCCTGTCCACTTGACTGTACTGTCACTGTAACCCTCCTACCCACCCAGTCAGTGTCACCCTCCTTGCCACCTTGTCACCCTCCTCCTCACCTTGTGTCACCCTCCTACCCACCCAGTCAGTGTCACCCTCCTCCTCACCTTGTCACCCTCCTCCCCACCTTGTGTCACCCTCCTCCCCACCCAGTCAGTGTCACCCTCCTCCCCACCTTGTCACCCTCCTCCCCACCCAGTCAGTGTCACCCTCCTCCCCACCTTGTCACCCTCCTCCCCACCTTGTGTCACCCTCCTCCCCACCCAGTCAGTGTCACCCTCCTCCCCATCGTGTCACCCTCCTCCCCACCGTGTCACCCTCCTCCCCACCTTGTGTCACCCTCCTCCCCACCTTGTGTCACCCTCCTCCCCACCCAGTGTCACCCTCCTCCCCACCCAGTCAGTGTCACCCTCCCCACCTTGTGTCACCCTCCTCCCCACCTTGTGTCACCCTCCTCCCCACCCAGTCAGTGTCACCCTCCTCCCCACCTTGTCACCCTCCTCCCCACCCAGTCAGTGTCACCCTCCTCCCCACCTTGTGTCACCCTCCTCCCCACCCAGTCAGTGTCACCCTCCTCCCCACCTTGTGTCACCCTCCTCCCCACCCAGTCAGTGCCACCCTCCTCCCCACCTTGTGTCACTCTCCTCCCCACCCAGTCAGTGCCACCCTCCTCCCCACCTTGTGTCACCCTCCTCCCCACCCAGTCAGTGTCACCCTCTTCCCCACCTTGTCACCCTCCTTCCCACCTTGTGTCACCCTCCTCCCCACCCAGTCAGTGCCAGCCTCCTCCCCACCTTGTGTCACCCTCCTCCCCACCCAGTGTCACCCTCCTCCCCACCTTGTCACCCTCCTCCCCACCTTATGTCACCCTCCTCCCCACCCAGTCAGTGTCGCCCTCCTCCCCACCCAGTCAGTGCCACCCTCTTCCCCACCTTGTCACCCTCCTCCCCACCTTGTGTCACCCACCTCCCCACCCAGTCAGTTCAACACTCCTCCCCACCCAGTCAGTGTCACCCTCCTCCCCACCCAGTCAGTGTCACCCTCCTCCCCACCTTGTGTCACCCACCTCCCCACCTTGTGTCACCCACCCTCCTCCCCACCTTGTGTCACCCTCCTCCCCACCCAGTCAGTGTCACCCTCCTCCACACCCAGTCAGTGTCAACCTCCTTACCTTGTATCACCCTCCTCCCCACTCAGTCAGTGTCACCCTCCTCCTCACCTTGTGTCTCCCTCCTTTCCCACCCAGTCAGTGTCTCTCTCCTTTCCCACTCAGTCAGTGTCACCCTCCTCCCCACAGTGTGTTGCCCTACTACCCACCCAGTCAGTGTAACCCTCCTCCCCGCCCAGTCAGTGTCACCCTGCTCCCCACCCAGTGTCACCCTCCCAACCCACTCAGCAGCTCTATCCCACCAGCACCCAGTGGTCGGGAACATTTAGTGCATTTATGTCTGAGGTAATATTTGCTGCATTTCATGTATGTATGTGCATCTCACACGTTTGCTCCATTTCATGAGTTGGAGGTTACGTTTACTGACATTTAACGTGTGAGAGGTAATGTTTGCCTCATTTCCTATTTGCTGCATTTCATGTTTCAGAAGTAACGTTTGCCTCATTGCATGTGTTGGGGAATCGTTTGCTGCATTTCATTTGTTGAAAGTAACGGTTGTTGTTTATCATGTGTCGGAGGTAATGGTTCTTGCATTTTCTGTGTCGGAGGTAATGGTTCTTGCAATTCATGTGTCGGAGGTAATGCTTCTTTCATTTAATTAGTAGGAGGTAATGGTTCTTGCATTCCTTGTGTCAGAGGTAACGGTTGCTACATTTATTACTTGATGGTCAGGAGTTGGCTGCATTTTCTGCTTTGGGGTTATTGTTGATGCTTTTTGAGCTTTGGAGGCTCATGATTACTAAATGGTGTGCATTGCGCAGTTTCTGCAGATTTATCGTCTGCACATACATGAGGTGAATCTCCCATTTCACCACATCATGGGGGAAACGCTGCTTTCTTATATGTTGTGGGGAATGTTGTCTAATTATCTGTAAGGTGGCCACTAATGATATAATTTCCAGAACGATCGTTTATGAGCGATTCTTATGAAAGATCGGAAACTATCGTTTGGGACCACTAATGTGCAAAAATCTCTTAACCAATCTGATCAGATTGATGGAATCGAACTGGAAATTGAAACGATTTTATTCTGACCGTATTGGTTAGGAGATTTTTGTCCATAAGTGTTCCCAAACAATCCATTTCCAATCGTTCATTTGTATATCATTCATAAACAATTGTTCTGCAAATTGTGTCATTAGTGGCCATAAAGGGTCACTTTGAAGAGAATTAATAGCATTATCTTAATAAAATGCAATATGTATTGCCATAATGCCATTGTTGCTGCTGTGCTCTGCATGTATCCCCCGAGCCCCCTCCTCGCCGGTCTTTCTATTACAGGGCACAGTAAGCAGGGAAGCGCTCATGAGTAGGTTACTACTCGAATCCGTGATTAAAATGAGACTTAATTGCCTCAGGTGTGCGGCTGGGAGAGAGGCGGTTACTTACCCATAAGTCTGCGTTCCTCTATGCGTTCCAAACGTCTTGCACGCATCCTATTGGACGTGTTGCAAAACTCACTACCGCGCACTTCCTCCTTCTGGCTTGAAGGCAGAAGCGCACTAGTGAGTCTTGCAACGCGTCCAATAGGATGCGTGCAAGACGTTTGGAACGCATAGAGGAACGCAGACTTATGGGTAAGTAACCGCCTCTCTCCCAGCCGCACACCTGAGGCAATTAAGCCTCATTTTAATCACGGATTCGAGTAGTGACCTACTCGTGAGCGCAACCTGACAATAAGCAGGCAAGGATCAGATGCACCCTTAGCTGTAAAGCTCCGCCCCTCCATCTTTTGACAGTGGTGCAGCCTGCCAGATCCAGTGCTATCCAGTTTCAGGTGCACATGCAGTAGCTGTAGGCTTCAACCTGGCTGGCTGCTGTAAGTTTTCTGCCTGCCTACTGGCTACTGTGATCCCTCACTCACAGACACCCCCCCCATTCACTGCTAGCCAAGGCTCCCAGGCCACTGCCTACCACACCACCAGGCATGCCGGATGCCCCTAGCCAGAGACCCGCTAGGCCGGAGCCCAGCACACACCACCATGCCTGAACCAGATGCCTTCAGCCAGGCCCCACCAGACCTGAAGCTTAATGCCCACTAGGCCTAAGCTCAGAGGAGCTCACACTCTAATCCTACCATACTCCTAGCCTAAAGTCTTCCCATATTATGTATTTATATAGCACTGAAATCCTCTGCAGCACTTTACAGAGTATTTAGTCATGTCTCTGACTGTCCTCAGAGGAGCTCACAATCTAATCTCTGCCATAGTCATATCTCCACCCAAGCCATGCCCACATTCTGATGCGTGGTAACACCCATTTTTTTTGTGCGCCACTGGACTGTCCGGGTCAGGGCGCAAAAACTGTCTTTGTCCCCGGGCGCTGAAAACCCTAGCTACGCCTCTGCTTCCCTGTGCTAGAGTCTGCACACACTGGGTGAGCTTTGCATGCATTCCTTCTGGCTGCTCTTCTCTGGGGGAAGGTTTGCTTAACCCATTCAGCAGCTCAGCAGTCTCACTTAGAAGGCTCTGAGCTATTCATATATATCCAGCCCCAAAGAATGTCTCCTGTTTTGTAAGAGGCATCTTTCTGTCTCTCTGAAAAGGTATGGATATTTGGGTGACCCACTCCCTGTTGAAAGTAGCCCCTAATGTCACCCTTTCTACTAGCAGCACCCAGTGTGAAAAAATACTCTCTGGCTTTATACTGGGGCTCTCTCTCGCTGTACAATGGGGCTCTCTGGCTGTACACTGGGGCTCTCTGGCTGTATACTGGGGCTCTCTCTCGCTGTACACTGGGGCTCTTTGGCTGTATACTGGATCTGGCTGTATACTGGGGCTCTCTGGCTGTATACTGGGGCTCTCTGGCTGTATACTGGATCTGGCTGTATACTGGATCTGGCTGTATACTGGGGCTCTCTGGCTGTATACTGGGGCTCTCTGGCTACATGCTGGGGCCCTCTGGCTACATGCTGGGGCCCTCTGGCTACAAACAGGAACTCTCTGGCTACATACTGGGTCTCTCTGGCTACATACTGGGTCTCTCTGGCTGTATACTGGGGCTTGCTGGCTGTATACTGGGGCTCTCTGGCTACATATTGGGGCTCTCTGGCTACAAACAGGAACTCTCTGGCTACATACTGGGTCTCTCTGGCTACATACTGGGTCTCTCTGGCTACATACTGGGGCTCTCTGGCTGTATACTGGGGCTCGCTGGCTGTATACTGGGGCTCTCTGGGTACATACTGGGGCTCTCTGGCTACAAACAGGAACTCTTTGGCCACATACTGGGGCTCTCTGGCTGTATACTGAACCTGGATGTATTCTGGGCTCTCTGGCTGTATATTGGGGCTCTCTGGCTGTATATTGGGGCTCTCTGGCTGTATACTAGATCTGTCTGTATACTGGGGCTCTCTGGCTACATGCTGGGGCTCTCTGGCTACATGCTGGGGCTCTCTGGCCACATACTGGGGCTCTCTGGCTACAAACAGGAACTCTTTGGCCACATACTGGGGCTCTCTGGCTACATGCTGGGGCTCTCTGGCTACATGTTACGGCTCTCTGGCTACATGCTGGGGCCCTCTGGCCACATACTGGGGCTCTCTGGCCACATACTGGGGCTCTCTGGCTACAAACAGGAACTCTTTGGCCACATACTGGGGCTCTCTGGCCACATACTGGGGCTCTCTGGCTACAAACAGGAACTCTTTGGCCACATAGTGGGGCTCTCTTGCTATAAACAGGAACCCTCTGGCCACATACTGGGGCTTTCTGCCTACATACTGGGGCTGTCTGCACATCACCCCATACACACATAACACATCCTTTTTTAAATAAAGTAAAATTTTAATAACATTTTTAAAGGGTGGTTGAGGGGCTTCCATCTGAAAATGGCGCCTGTGAATAATGGCGCACAGTGTTGCCGCTAATCCATTTGCCGCTTATCGCTATTTAACGTTAAAGCCTTATTGTTATTTAGCGTTAAAGCCTTATTGTTATTTAGCGTTAACACACAGAACCCTCTCTGTACCTATCCCTAACCTATAACCCCCCCCTGGTGGTGCCTAACCCTAACCACCCCCCCTGATGGTGCCTAACCCTAAGACTCCCCCTGGTGGTGCCTAACTCTAAGACCCCCCTGGTGGTGCCTAACCCTAAGACCCCCCTGGTGGTGCCTAACCCTAAGACCCCCCTGGTGGTGCCTAACCCTAAGACCCCCCCTGATGGTGCCTAACCCTAAGACCCACCCTGGTGGTGCCTAACTCTAAGACCCCCCTGGTGGTGCCTAACCCTAAGACCCCCCCTGGTGGTGCCTAACCCTAAGACCCCCCTGGTGGTGCCTAACCCTAAGACCCCCCCCCTGGTGGTACCTAACCCTAAGACCCCCCCCCCCCCTGGTGGTACGTAACCCTAAGACCCCCCCCTAGTGGTGCCTAACCCTAAGACCCCCCTGGTGGTGCCTAACCCTAAGACCCCCCTGGTGGTGCCTAACCCTAACCACCCCCTTGGTGGTGCCTAACCCTAAGACCCCCCTGGTGGTGCCTAACCCTAACCACCCCCTTGGTGGTGCCTAACCCTAAGACCCCCCCCCCAGTGGTGCCTAACCCTAAGACCCCCCAGTGGTGCCTAACCCCAAGACCCCCCCCCCCCAGTGGTGCCTAACCCCAAGACCCCCCCCCCCCCCTGGTGGTGCATAACAGCAACCTTGACAGTGTTACATTAAATCCATTCACTGTTTTGCAGTTAAATAACGTCTGCAGTTTGGCTTATGTAGGGCGCTATTGATAAATAACGTTAGTGTGTGCCACTATTGATAAATAACGTTAGTGTGTGCCACTATTGATAAATAACGTTAGTGTGTGCCACTATTAATAAATAACGTTAGCGTGTGCCACCATTGATAAATAACGTTAGTGTGTGCCACCATTGATAAATAACGTTAGTGTGTGCCACTATTGATAAATAACGTTAGTGTGTGCCACTATTGATAAATAACGTTAGCGTGTGCCACCATTGATAAATAACGTTAGTGTGTGCCACCATTGATAAATAACGTTAGTGTGTGCCACTATTGATAAATAACGTTAGTGTGTGCCACTATTGATAAATAACGTTAGTGTGTGCCACTATTGATAAATAACGTTAGTGTGTGCCACTATTGATAAATAACGTTAGTGTGTGCCACTATTGATAAATAACTTAGTGTGTGCCGTTTTTCTTCTTTTTTCCCTGTGCGCCATTATTATGCAGCACTAACGATAAATAGCGATAAGCGTATCTTTTTAATGCGGCGCCATTTTTATGCATAGGGGCTGTGCGCCATTATTCACTGATCCCGGTTGAGGGAGGGGGGCCTAAATCTGGAAGTCTGCTTAGGGCCCCATTTGGCCTTAATCCGGCTCTGTACCAAAGCATGATAATGCTGCAGAAAAATTAGATGCATCCGTGGGCCCTGGCAGTGGGAATGCAGAATTTATTAGGGAAATGCCCAGTGGCAGTGACAGCAACTGAAGTTGATCACTGGCTGGCTGGCTTAGCTAGCTAAGAAGTATACAGTAACAGAGCAGTAGAATCAGTGAGAACCTGCCTGCCTGCACTAAGCACAGCAAATCAGCACACTGTCACTGACTTACTACACTGACTACAGCTAACTTAAGTTAATCACTCCCTGGCTAGCTAAATACAAGTATACAGTCAGTCAGTAATAGAACAGTAGAATCAGTGAATCTGCCTGCACTAAGCACAGCAAACAGTACACTCTCTCATTGACAAGTGACAACTACACTGACTACAACTAACTTAAAGAGAGACTGAAGCGAGTATAAATTCTCTTTTTTAACTTGTATTCCTGTTAAGGACCATAACCCCTGCCAAACCGCTGCTATCCCGCTGCAAAAGAGGGGTTTATACCCCCCAAATCCCCTCTCCTTTGTCCAGGGAGCGCTTCCTGAATGAGGCAGAGCTAATGGCTGTAGCTCTGCCTTACAGCGCATCAATCCCCGCTGATCGCCACCTCTCCCCCGCCCCTCTCAGTCTTCCTTCACAGAGAGGGGCAGGGAGAGGCAGAGATCCGCCAGCTGATCAGGCATGGTCGGAATAGCCCATTTCCGTTTCCGGCACAATTCCGCATTCCGTCATATAGAAATTCCGTTACCGTTCCATTCCGACGGTATAACGGGGTAATTCCGCGGAATTCCGTCGGAAAATTTTTAAATCTCTCTCTCTCTCTCTCTCTCTCTCTCTCTCTATCCATCCATATATATATATATATATATATATATATATATATATATATATATATATATATATATCATGCAGTAGGGAATTGCAGATTTTCAAAACAGCTTATATACCATAGCTGGGATTTGAACCCAGAACCTAGTGTGTAGTAGGTATGTGTCTTAACCTCTAGACCATGACCCACACTACATGTTAAAGCTGGCGGTAGCATAAACCATACTTCCATTATGATCAATTCGATAGAAAAAGTAGCATGATTAAGGATTTGTACTTTTTGAAAAGCATGCCTATATACCATAGCTGGGATTTGAACCAAGGACCTAGTGTATAGTAGGTATCTGTCTTAACCTCTAGACCATGACCCACACTACATGCTAAAGCTGGCGGTAGCATAAACCATACTTCCATTATGATCAATTCGATATAAAAAGTAGCATGATTAAGGATTTGTACTTTTTGAAAAGCATGCCTATATACCATAGCTGGGATTTGAACCAAGGACCTAGTGTATAGTAGGTATCTGTCTTAACCTCTAGACCATGACCCACACTACATGTTAAAGCTGGCGGTAGCATAAACCATACTTCCATTATGATCAATTCGATAGAAAAAGTAGCATGATTAAGGATTTGTACTTTTTGAAAAGCATGCTTATATATCATAGCTGGGATTTGAACCCAGGACCTAGTGTGTAGTAGGTATCTGTCTTAACCTCTAGACCATGACCCACACTGCATAGTAGTAGGTACCTGTCTTACCCACTAGTAAGGGAGAGGCTGCAGCCTCAGGGCGCAGTGTAGGAGGGGGTGCACAATTCATTCAGCTGTCATTCCCAATTGTGTTTGAAGCAGAAAGAAATAAGAAAAGGTGATACATGGCAGCGACTGCAAGCCAGATAAGTAGAGATTAAGGTGTTGGGGGGGGGGGCCCTGGGGCACCTCTTAGTGTAATAGCAATCAGTGTGTGACAGCTGGGGTGGGAGGGATGGGGGGGCGCACTTTGCTGTCTCAGCCTTGGGTGCTGAAGGACCTTGTCCCACCTCTGACCACACTACATGCTAAAGCCTGGCCCTGAGTGTGGTTGATGGTCTAGAGCAGTGGTCCTCAAACTAAGGCCCGCAGGCCGAATGTGGCCCCCTAAGGCTTTCTTACCGGCCCCCCACACAGAAAATGTATTGCTTATAAATGCAGTCAGCTACATCTTTAAATATTGGTGGTCCACATATGGAATAGCAGTGCAGCACCCCCCATCCACATGGAAGCCAGAAAGTACAAATCCTTAATCATGCTACTTTTTCTATCGAATTGATCATAATGGAAGTATGGTTTATGCTACCGCCAGCTTTAACATGTAGTGTGGGTCATGGTCTAGAGGTTAAGACAGATACCTACTATACACTAGGTCCTTGGTTCAAATCCTAGCTATGGTCTATAGGAATGCTTTTCAAAAAGTACAAATCCTTAATCATGCTACTTTTTCTATCGAATTGATCATAATGGAAGTATGGTTTATGCTACCGCCAGCTTTAACATGTAGTGTGGGTCATGGTCTAGAGGTTAAGACAGATACCTACTATACACTAGGTCCTTGGTTCAAATCCCAGCTATGGTCTATAGGCATGCTTTTCAAAAAGTACAAATCCTTAATCATGCTACTTTTTCTATCGAATTGATCATAATGGAAGTATGGTTTATGCTACCGCCAGCTTTAACATGTAGTGTGGGGCATGGTCTAGAGGTTAAGACAGATACCTACTATACACTAGGTCCTTGGTTCAAATCCCAGCTATGGTCTATAGGCATGCTTTTCAAAAAGTACAAATCCTTAATCATGCTACTTTTTCTATCGAATTGATCATAATGGAAGTATGGTTTATGCTACCGCCAGCTTTAACATGTAGTGTGGGTCATGGTCTAGAGGTTAAGACAGATACCTACTATACACTAGGTCCTTGGTTCAAATCCCAGCTATGGTCTATAGGCATGCTTTTCAAAAAGTACAAATCCTTAATCATGCTACTTTTTCTATCGAATTGATCATAATGGAAGTATGGTTTATGCTACCGCCAGCTTTAACATGTAGTGTGGGTCATGGTATAGAGGTTAAGACAGATACCTACTATACACTAGGTCCTTGGTTCAAATCCCAGCTATGGTCTATAGGCATGCTTTTCAAAAAGTACAAATCCTTAATCATGCTACTTTTTCTATCGAATTGATCATAATGGAAGTATGGTTTATGCTACCGCCAGCTTTAACATGTAGTGTGGGTCATGGTCTAGAGGTTAAGACAGATACCTACTATACACTAGGTCCTTGGTTCAAATCCCAGCTATGGTCTATAGGCATGCTTTTCAAAAAGTACAAATCCTTAATCATGCTACTTTTTCTATCGAATTGATCATAATGGAAGTATGGTTTATGCTACCGCCAGCTTTAACATGTAGTGTGGGTCATGGTCTAGAGGTTAAGACAGATACCTACTATACACTAGGTTCTGGGTTCAAATCCCAGCTATGGTATATAAGCTGTTTTAAAAATCTGCAATTCCCTACTGCATGATATATATATGGATGGATGGGAGGAGGAGGAGGAGGAGAGAGAGAGAGATTTTTGTGCTATTCCGGGAAATTCCGTCGGAATTATAAAATTTCCGCGGAATTCCGTTTGAGAGGTATAGGAATTCCGATTGACTACCGGAATCGGAATTAACCTAATTCCGGCCGGAATCACGGAATTTATAATTCCGCGTAATTTTCCGAGCATCCCTACAGCTGATAGACGTGCATGGAAGCAGAGCTGCAGCTCATAGCTCTGCCTCCATGAGCAGCAAAATCCACGACCAAGAAAGTCATGGATTTTGCAGGGGGGATTTGGGGGTATACCCCTTGTTTTGCCGCGGGATAGTGGCGGTTTAGTAGGGGTTATGGTCCTTGACAGGAATACAAGTTAAAAAAAGAGAATTTAGACTCGCTTCAGAGGCTCTTTAAGTAATCACTTACTGGCTAGCTAGCTAAATACAAGTATTAGATACAGTATAAGGGCAATGTAAGGACTGAAAACGCTCTTGCTTATGCAGATATGGCCTGGAGATGATTCTCTCAGTTCCACAGAGTCTAGCAAGGACGGAGCTCTGGAAATGGCCCCCACTTTATATACAGGAGGGGAGAGCAGAGCCTCCCCTCCTATGATTGGTTGCTAGGGCCTGGCTGGGGGCCTCTGATTGGGCAGGGATGTCAATTCTGCCCATTTCCGCCCGATCACAACCTAATCATGGATTTCCAACGCGATCCACCGCCTCTACCGCTAGGGCGAATGCAATCCAAACAGACAGAGAGAGCAACCTGACTGGGCTAGAAGGAATGCTAGTGCACTCCCAAGGATAAATACTCTAAGACAATATTTAGCAAACAATTTGCAGAGGGGCTGTAACTCAAGGTAAGTCCAGTAGAACCAAACCTTTATGACCAGCAGGGAATTCTGGGAGGAAATGGTATTTATACTGCAATCCTTCAAGAGAGGCAGAGCTATCAATAGCCAGATAAGTGAATGCAAATCCCTCACCAGAACAGCAACTCTGAAACTTGTAGAGTGAAGACAGGTCTCCTTTCCAGGGACCTGCAGCATACAGACCTGAAAAATGGTCAAAAAGCTGCCTGCCTGTGCAGACAGCATAGCAGATCATTACAGTACCACCCCCCCCCCCCCCTCTAGGGACGGCTTCCAGACGTCCCTCAAAACTGATATTTCCAACAAAACAGTCTGGCTGAACACTCATGAAGGTCGGGGCAGGGCCCAATTCCAGAATCAATCCTCCCGAAACCGAACTCATCGGAAGCAGGACCCACCGAAACATGCCCATCAGTACTACAAGCCTCAGCATAACACCCATCAGAACTGTGAGTGCCAGAGAAGAACCCATCGAAACTCTCCGAGCAATACCCACCACCTTTCAGGGACCGTCCAAAAATACCAAACCTCCCACAATACCCATTCGAAGTGTCCCTATCAACACAGAAGCCACTGTTGATCCAATGCAGGGTATCAAAAAAAATTTCTCCCAGAACACTTTGAAGCTCCGCAGAGATCCCAAGAGGCCAGACTGCTCTTTAGGTTCACATGGAGAACTATCAAGAACCCCTATGGAACCTATGACAATTCCGGATTCAGGATTACCAGGACAACCATCAAGATCAGGGCTTTCAGGAACCACTTCTGGGCATGCAGGCAGGCAGGCAATATCAGAACATGTCTCCACAGAGGAAACATCTGAGCATGCTGGCAACCGCGACACACAATTGGGCATTCTGGCTGGACATGCCGAGGAACTGCAAACCTCAGAGTCAGTCACGACAAGACCAAAACCAAGACCGGGCAGAAAATCATCACGAGTAGTGGTCACAAGTACTGGTTGTAAGGGAACGCGGAAAAGCCGCCGCGTGTACTGACAGCAAGGCGGCTGATTCCGCGTCCAACGCAGTGGTTTGCACGCAGCAGCGTGCGTCTGGTGTGGCTGGGTCTGTTAGCTCACACAGATTCAGGAATACGCGCGCGCGCGCTGAGAGGCAGAACTTTTATGACAAGCCAAGGAGGGATCAGCTGACCAAGCGGGTCAGCTGACCTCAGAACAAGTGACTATTGGCCAATCAAGAAGGAAGAGATTCTCCTGCGCCACCCCCTTACTCGGTATGGGCTGTGATGGTTTCAAGGTGCTGCTCCTGGTTGCTGGGTGGTGCCAGTGACCTAAGAAAAATGGTAGAAGAGACAAGAGCGCTCCTTTGGTGTAATACTTTTCTTTACTTGAAATTTCACGCATACAGGTTACACTTACAGTGTGTTAAAAACAAAAGCGCTTCTCAGGCCTGCCAACCGTCCTCTCCTACCCTGTGTTTGGCCTAAAACAGCAGGTGCGGTGTCTCCCGACGCGGAGCTGGATTTGGTGGGCGGGGCTTGGTCACGCTGGAGCCGTCTGACGTCACGACGCGTTTCGAACGCGTCGTGACGTCAGACGGCTCCAGCGTGACCAAGCCCCGCCCACCAAATCCAGCTCTGAGAAGCGCTTTTGTTTTTAACACACTGTAAGTGTAACCTGTATGCGTGAAATTTCAAGTAAAGAAAAGTATTACACCAAAGGAGCTCTCTTGTCTCTTCTACTATTGGCCAATCAAGTATGGGTGGCGCCGGAGAGCACTGCTCTATATATAGTTACTTCTGCTCAGTCTCAAGTTGTCTGCCGTTGCGAACACTTACGTGGAAGCACTCAGATCTTAGTCAGATCCCACAGTGTGTTTGAACCAGGAGGACCTGGGAATTCACACTGAGCCAGATTACTTCTGTTTATCATTGTGCTATTATTCAGACTAGTTCCAGGGTGTCGAGACTACGGACCTCACACCCAAGATTAGGGAACTTGTGTTATCATTGTGTTATTATTCAGACTAGTTCCAGGGTGTTGAGACTACGGACCTCTCACCCAAGCTTAGGGACTTGTGTTATCATTCTGTTATACTTCAGACTAGTTCCAGGGTGTAGAGACCACGGACCTCACATCCAAGACTAGGTATTGTTGATATCTGTTATGACCTACTGCTTTTCTGACTATCCCTCTGCTTTCTGATTCGGTACCTTCGCATATCTGTTACCTGTTGCCAACCCTGCCTGCCTTTGGATACCGAATCAGCCTTCTGTCTTTGTACTTTGTCTGTCCGTGTGTTGCCGACCTGGCTTTCCCGACCTTGAGAGCTATCTCTCTCCTTAAGAGATAGTCTCCAGACCTGCTAGTGACAGCCACCTTTCAGGTGTCATTCACTCACAGGTCCTTCCTACCTTCAGCCTGGGACTCCACCCCTTTTGGAGGTCTCAGGCTGCTGGAAGGTTTTTGCTCTTCTCTAAAAGCTGTATTGCCCATACTGCCAAAGACCACCTGCTCCTCGGGTGGTCTCACTCAAAGTCATTACTGTTGCACCAAAACACTCACACTATCTAGGTGTCCAGAGGTTAGTTTACTTGGATTATCGGTGATTCTGCAGATCATCAATAATCAGGTATATATCTGCATTCTTGGTGATACTGCAGATCACCAATAAACAGATTCTCTCTTTGTGCTGACACCGATCGTTACAGAACGGCAGACCAAAACCAAATGGACGCACTCAACAGCCGTCTTGATGCACTCACCACTTCGGTGGAGAATTACACCCGAGTGCTGGACAGTCATCAGACCCAGATCAACGCTTTGTCTGGGTCTGTACAAGTCTTTCAGACGGCTGTGAATACAGTGCGATCTCCTCCAAGTACAGACTTACGCCTGTACCCGAAAGGTTTTCTGGTCACAGATCTGACTTCCAGAATTGTAGAAATCGAGTGTTATCTTACTTTGAATTGAGGCCTAATTCTTCGGGAACCGTGGCACAGAGAATTACGTTCATTAAGACTCTGTTGTCAGGGGATTCCCAGACCTGGGCATATAGTCTTCAACCAGGGAATGAGGCCCTAACCTCAGTTGAGGAATTTTTTAAAGCTATGGCTATAATTTATGATGATCCGGACATTGCCTCTACCGCTGAGCGGAAGCTTAAGACTCTGCGGCAGGGCAAGGGTCCGGTGGAAAATTATGCAGCTGAGTTCAGGAATTGGGCAGTTTCAGCTAGATGGGACTCATTTGCACTTTTGGACTGCTTTTTGTCAGGGTTGTCAGATGCAGTCTCTGATCTAATGTTGGGTCATCCTGAGCCGAAGTCCATTGATGAGGCCATTTCATTAGCAGTCAGGGTTGATCGTCGCCTACGTTACCAAAGACAGACTTGGGGTAAAAACAATGTGAGATATGTTTCCTACACCTCACCTCCACCCGTTTCACTTCCACCCGTTTCACCTCCACCAGAACCAATGCAGATTGGTCGGTCAACATTGTCCCAGGTGGAGCTGAGTCGCAGAAAGACAGAGCAGCTCTGTCTATACTGTGCAGAGGAGGGTCACAGAGTACAGAATTGTCCCAAGAAGTCGGGAAACGCTGCTGCCTAGGTGTAGTTGGAGGTAATACTCTAGGCGCGCAGTCTTTACCTCTAGACGATAAACGTTTTCTCCTCCCTTGTACTATATCCTGGAAGGATCAAACAGAGACCACTGAGGCCTTCATTGACTCTGGCTCAGCAGCCAATTTTATGGATTACGAATTTGCTAAGAAATTGGGGATTCCTATTACCCCTTTAAATCAACGGATTCTGGTCACTGCAGTGGACGACTCTCCTCTGCAGAGTAATTACCCTCTGTCTCAGACCCCAGAGTTAAGGGTTACGGTGGGGGTGTTACATAAAGAGAATCTACAGTTTCTGGTCTTGCGGATGACAACTTCCACGATCATTCTCGGTATGCCATGGTTACAACTTCACTCTCCTCAGATCAATTGGGGTTCAGGTCAGATAACGAGCTGGTCTACCCATTGTTATCATCATTGTTTAGCGAAGGTAACCTTGGGTAACACCAAGATTCAGATGGAAGGTTTGCCAGACCAGTATTCAGAATTTGCGGACATGTTTAGTCCCAAGTCAGCAGATAAACTTCCTCCTCACCGTCCTTTTGATTTTCCCATTGATCTCAGGTCTGGTTCGTATGCCCCCTAGAGGTCATCTCTATAATTTATCTGGGCCAGAGAAATTAGCTATGCAAGAATACATCCGAGAAAACTTAGATAAAGGTTTTATTTGCCCCTCTCGGCCACCAGCAGGGGCAGGATTCTTTTTTGTGAAAAAGAAGGATGGAGGCCTCCGTCCATGCATTGATTATCGGGACTTAAATAAAATTACGGTAAAAAATCGTTATCCTTTGCCTTTAATTGACGATTTGTTTACCCAAGCCACCAGTGCTAAGATTTTCTCGAAGCTGGATTTGAGGGGTGCATACAACCTTGTGCGTATCAGGGACGGTGATGAATGGAAGACGGCCTTTAACACACCCGACGGGCATTACGAGTACCTAGTGATGCCCTTCGGGTTGTGTAGCGCCCCGGCCGTCTTCCAAGACCTGATTAACGAGGTCTTCAGAGAGGTGTTGGGCAAATTCGTCTTAGTGTACTTAGACGTTATACTCATTTTCTCATCCAACCTCTCAGAACACAGGAAACATGTTGGGTTTGTGTTGCGGAAGTTGAGACAGAATATGCTGTATGCTAAATTGGAAAAATGCATTTTTGAAGTGACCTCTGTCGCCTTTCTGGGGTACATAATCTCGACCTCCGGCCTCTCTATGGACCCTGGAAAGGTTTCAGCTGTCTTGGAATGGCCCCAACCTGTAGGACTGAAAGCCCTCCAGAGATTCCTGGGGTTCGCTAACTACTACAGGAGGTTCATAAAAGGGTACTCCACGGTGATCTCGCCTCTCACCAGTCTCACCAAGAAAGGGGCAGATACTCACCACTGGTCCCCAGAGGCCCATGCTGCTTTCTCCACTCTGAAGAAATTTTTCTGTTCTGCACCCATACTGAGACATGTAGACGTCACCTTTCCCTTTATCGTGGAGGTAGATGCCTCAGAGGTAGGGGTAGGGGCTGTGCTGTCACAGCGTTCTGGTTTACAGGGAAAACTGCATCCTTGTGCCTATTTTTCCCGTAGGTTTTCACCCGCAGAGAAAAACTACGATATAGGCAATAGGGAACTTCTAGCCATCAAATTGGCCTTTGAGGAGTGGCGACATTGGCTAGAAGGGGCAGAACACACCATTACGGTTTACACTGACCACAAGAATTTGGAGTACATTGAGGGCGCTAAGAGACTTAGCCCCCGACAGGCCCAGTGGTCATTATTTTTCTCAAGATTCAGATTTGTAATCACGTATACCCCTGGTAGTAAGAACATCAAGGCTGATGCCTTATTCAGGTGTTTTGAGCCCGAGACCGCACAGCCCTCAGACCCTGAGACCATTATCCCTCAGAAGGTGGTCCTGGCAGCCACTGAGACCTGGAAAGACTGGACTGTCACTCTGAGTCCGTTCCAACAAGATGTTCCTGAGGGGAAGCCTGAGGGGGTCATGTTTGTACCATTGCCTTTTCGACCTACAACTGTTATAGCTGTTTTATTCCCACAAGAGTGCTGGGCATCCTGAGGCCACCAGAACTCAGGATCTTATTGCTAGATGTGCTTGGTGGCCGTCATTAGCAACAGACTGTAAGGAGTATGTAAGAGAGTGTGCAGTGTGTGCTAGGAGCAAACCCTCCCGTCAGGCACCTGTTGGAACATTGCAGCCTTTACCAGTTCCGAGTGAACATTGGACGCATTTGTCCATGGATTTTGTGGGCGAACTCCCCAGGTCTGAGGGCATGACGGTCATTTGGGTGGTAGTCGATCGATTCAGTAAGATGGCTCATTTTGTCCCCCTGAAAGGACTCCTCTCGGCCCAGGAATTGTCTGATCTCTTCATTCAGCACATTTTCCGGCTGCATGACATTCCGGAAAATATAGTGTCAGATCGAGGAGTCTAATTTGTATCTAAGTTCTGGAGGGCATTCTGCCATCAGTTAGACATGGAGCTTTCTTTTTCATCAGGCTACCACCCACAGAACAATGGCCAGACTGAAAGAGTCAATCAGTCCCTGGAACAGTTTCTGAGATGTTATGTTGCAGATGCACAAACCGACTGGGTGAAATTCTTGCCGTTTGCAAAATTTGCACACAACAATCTGAAAAGTTCCTCTTCAGGATTTTCCCCATTTCAGGTGGTGACGGAAAGGTCTCCTAAGTTTACCCCATTGCCAGTGGCTTCTACTCCATTTCCAGCCCTGGAGAATTGGCAGAGGTCTTTAAAGCAGATTTGGGGAATGGTTAAAGGGAATCTGGGGAGGGCTTTTCAGAACCAGAAGAAACAGGCTGACAGGAGACGTTCCACAGAATGGGAATTTTTTCCAGGAGATTTGGTTTGGGTGTCCACACGACATTTGGCCTTAAAGCAACTATCACCCAAGTTAGGCCCCAGATTTGTGGGTCCTTTTCCAGTGACCAAAAAATTAATAATGTCACTTATGCCATTGATCTCCCTACCAGCATGCGAGGTGTGAGATAATTTCATGTGTCCTTGCTCAAGCCGGCGGTGCACGTGGATTCCACCCCCCCCTCCCCCCCCGTGTTGATTGATGACCAACCTGAGTATGAAATTGAAAAGATTTTGGACTCACGGCTTGTGCAGAACTCCGTACAGTATTTGGTTCACTGGAAAGGGTATGGCATAGAGGAGAGAACTTGGGTGCCAGACTGTCGTATGCACACAGAGGAGTTGAAGAAGGAGTTCCATGACTTGCACCCTGAAAAGCCTGCTGGGAAGTGTCCGGAGTCCACTCCTCAGGAAGGGGGGGTACTGTAAGGGAACGTGGAAAAGCCGCAGCATGTACTGACAGCAGGGCGGCTGATTCCGCGACCAGCGCGGCGGTTTGCACGCAGCAGCGTGCGTCTGGTGTGGCTGGGTCTGTTAGTTCACACAGATTCAGGAATACGCGCGCGCTGAGAGGCAGAACTTTTATGACAAGCCAAGGAGGGATCAGCTGACCAAGCCGATCAGCTGACCTCAGAACAAGTGACTATTGGCCAATTTAAGTATGGGTGGCGCTGGAGAGCGCTGCTCTATATATAGTTACTTCTGCTCAGTCTCAAGTTGTCTGCCGTTGCGAACACTTACGTGGAAGCACTCAGACCTTAGGCAGATCCCACAGTGTGTTTGAACCAGGAGGACCTGGGAATTCACACTGAGCAAGATTACTTCTGTTTATCATTGTGCTATTATTCAGACTAGTTCCAGGGTGTCGAGACCACGGACCTCACACCCAAGATTAGGGAACTTGTGTTATCATTGTGTTATTATTCAGACTAGTTCCAGGGTGTCGAGACTACGGACCTCACACCCAAGCTTAGGGACTTGTGTTATCATTCTGTTATACTTCAGACTAGTTCCAGGGTGTAGAGACCACGGACCTCACACCCAAGACTAGGCATTGTTGATATCTGTTATGACCTACTGCTTTTCTGACTATCCCTCTGCTTTCTGATTCGGTACCTTCGCATATCTGTTACCTGTTGCCAACCCTGCCTGCCTTTGGATACCGAATCAGCCTTCTGTCTTTGTACTTTGTCTGTCCGTGTGTTGCCGACCTGGCTTTCCCGACCTTGAGAGCTATCTCTCTCCTTAAGAGATAGTCTCCAGACCTGCTAGTGACATCCACCTTTCAGGTGTCATTCACTCACAGGTCCTTCCTACCTTCAGCCTGGGACTCCACCCCTTTTGGAGGTTTCAGGCTGCTGGAAGGTTTTTGCTCTTCTCTAAAAGCTGTAATCCCCATACTGCCAAAGACCACCTGCTCCTCGGGTGGTCTCACTCAAAGTCATTACTGTTGCACCAAAACACTCACAGGGGTATGTGGGGGACGGGCTGGAGTTGTACTTTGTACTGGTTGAACTCGACGTATGTCTTTTTTCAACCAAAATAACTATGTAACTATGTAACTATCTAGGTGTCCAGAGGTTAGTTATACTTGGATTATCAGTGATTCTGCAGATCATCAATAATCAGGTATATATCTGCATTCTTGGTGATACTGCAGATTACCAATAATCAGATTCTCTCTGTGTGCTGACACCGATCGTTACACTGGTCTTTCAAAAGAAGACTTGGACTCAGACTTAGAAGTCTCTTTGACTGTAATTGTATCTAACCAAAACTCATCATTGACTACGCATGACTGAAGCTCCACAAGAGCTGCAAAAGTAGTCAGCATAACAGCAATGCCTACTGAAGTGGGCAATACCTCAGAAGGACCTGGGGGGCAGGAGGCATCTCCTAAAAGTTCTGCACCCTTTGGGAGGAACTCGGAGACCTCCAGAACATCAAACAAAACCTCAGGAGCATCATTTCCCAAGTTTTCTGACAAAGTAATCAAGGATTCTGAACTATCCATGTTACAGGGCAAAACATCAAATACATTCTGCGGACAGGGCAGATGTCCCAGGGATGGTTCTACAATACGCTGAGACTGAATTTCATCTTCATGAACAGGATGCACAGGAATATCCACTGGAACACACACTGACTCCCTGACTCTAATCTCACTGCACGCAGAATTCTGCATAGCAGTCAAACTAGACTGCAATTCCAAAATAGCAGAAAAACAGGTGAGAATAGTTGCAATACCTAGACGAGCCTCTGGGCTCACTGCAGGAGATTTTATGCAAAGCAACATTGACTCATCCAGAGTACAGGGTGGAAAGTCAGTACCCTTTTCAGAGCAAGAAAGGTACTTACAAATGTCCATGCGAGTGGACATCACAGTTTCATTCATGGTACAGGGCAGGCTCACAGAAACATTCCCCGGACAAAGCAAAGATCCCTCAGTATCAGATTCGCAAAACCAAAGCGCTGTCTCACCCCTAGACTCGGCTAACAATGTCGAATCTGAGGAGTCTGAATGCAAAACTTGCGAATCTACGATCGCTTTTGGTTGTGAAACTGAAGCTTCTAAAGCGCAAGCCTCCGAAATTTGTGGACCAAATTGTAAAGTGTCCAGGACAGGAATATTGGAACAATTTTCATCTGGCAATGTGCTTTCACAGGTGTGAACAGAGTGAGGCATAGATTTATTTGCAGAAGAAGTTGCGACAACAACATGAGGAACTTTATTAATCATATTAACATTACTCTTGAGGTTGCATAGTTTAGGAATTTTCCCCATAGCAGGATCATAGATGGAAGATCTTAGAAAATTACTGGGAGAAAAAGATCGGTTTTTAATTGACAAGGGATCCCACATATCCTTGACAAAACTGACACATTCAGGTTGATCATAATTTGCAGGAACACCTGAGAAAAAGGCATTACAGATTCAAACTCCACACAAGCAGTTGCCATGGGAAAAAATCTTTCAGAATTCACACTGGTGTCAACAACAGTAGCACACTCATTCACTTCAGATCGCACAGAGTCTAAACTCACTTACTTTATCCTAGAAAGGCAGGAACAATCATCCGACAACGTTGTCTCTTTATTGGAGTCAATTGGTTGGTGTGTGTGCATTTCATACAAAATCGTCTGCCACGCACAAATCACCGGATCCATAAAACACTCGTCACACTCACCAGATTCAATCAAAGTGTACACAGAATTAATACAAGCATTAAGAATCTCTTTGCTTTCTGCGATGTAAAAATCACAAAACGCCTTCCAATCAATCTCGAACTCCTCAATCAAAGCCCCAATCTCCCATGGAGCAAATGGAGGCTCAAACAACCCTGTATCAAGGTAACACTCATACGGGTTGGGATCAGGAACATGCATAGATGTTCTTACTCCTTTAATATACTGAATAATTCTGCCTATCATAGGATCCACATATGCTTTTGCTTGGGGTAACAAAACCTGAGACTGAGAAATTTCTCTGGATTTATCACATTCAAGTACTCAGAGTGATCAGCACAGCAGAAATGCAGTAGTCACACAGACAGTACTAGTCTAACAACTTGCACTGCAGTACTGAATAACTGCACAATATACAGTAATCCTCCTAAACTATACTGTGTAGCTAAGAAAATAGCACAGGCCTGGCCTATGTGCACAAACAGCAGACACAGACACCTAACTAGCAGAGCTGCTGCAGGCTGCAACAGAGACTGCCACAGCTCACAGACAGCAGAGACTGACACACACTAACTACAATCACAATATAAAACATTACTAGCTAAACAACAATACAACAGTGTTATATACAGGTGTTTGTGTGTAAAAACGCTGGATTTATCACTGGGATATTGCACTTGCTTCAGCCAAACACACTGGACAATGTATCTCAGTGGCAGTTAAGCAAGGATGAGATTCTCATCATGGCCGCCGCTTTATATACAGGAGGGGCTGGCCAGACTTCCTCTCTGTGATTGGTTGCTAGGGCTTCTGCTGGGAGCCCTCTGATTGGCTCAATGACATCCTCTCCTTAGTTACAGTACCCGGATCCGTATATCTGCGGGTATCCGGGTTATGCGGCCAGATATCCGCATAGAGCTATCCGGATTTGACCCCAGGTATCCGGAATCCGAATCCGGCCGGATAGCGAAAAAATGGTCGGAAACCCGGGTATCCGGATGAGCAACCCTGGGCTGTAGATACTAGGCATGAAAGGCTGACACCTTGAGCACCATTTTATCCCCAAGCCTTGCCTCCTTTTCTGTGGTGTGAGGGGACACTTGGCTGTCTACTACGGGCTCATATCGGTGTGGGTACTCAGTTTGTAGATACTGGTTTACCCATCATCAGGGCAGAATTTTTTTTTTAGATGCGTTTAATCTATGTGATTATCAGTGCTACATACCATTTGCAGTATCTAGGATGCACTTCACATCCTATGAAACACTCTAGAGCCTCTTCTAAGGAAAATGTTGGTGGCTCCATAACGTATTTTGCCAATTGTCATGATGGCAAATTGGCAATATGACATCTCTTAGATTCCAAGGTGTCAAACGAGTGTGCAGATCGCTTGGGGTGGGGAGTGATGCCCAGAGATTGCTCCTCAAGCACAAGACCCATTGACTCTGGAGATTTTGAACTCGTACACAGAAAGGTTTGAACTCCAGATGGGAAGTTAGTCTGTTTTATGATCTATAAGTCTCACTGTCTGGGGTGGCACCCCGATTGGTTTCTGTCTACTGTGCAGGCGGCTTATGCCTGCATAGTACAGCGGCCCTAATTGGGCTCAGCTATTTCTGCCATAGCCCGAACCGCTAGTAGTGTGCATGTGCAAAACTGACAAGGAGATATAAAGGGAGCAAGCGCTGGATTCCCTCTGCTGTGGAGGATGGGGGAAGCCTCTTTACGATTCAGAGGCTTCCCCTTCCTGAGGTAAGTATGCCCATCCCCAGGGGCACTTTTTTTTCCTTACAGGTACACTTTAAAGTGGAGCTGAACTCTTGCACAGGACAAAAGGAAACACAGAGAAATGCACCCTGTATGTATTTAGAGAGTTTATCCTCTCTAATTCGCTCTCATCTGTGACTAATCACCACTGTAATTTGAACTATCAGTTGTGTCAGCTAATATGTAAACAAAGCCGTAACATAGCAATGTTTTTCTCTAAAAGTTATTATGCTGTTGCTTATCATTTAGAGCAGAGAGGAAGTTCTGAGTTCAGGTCCGCTTTAAAGAGGAAATGTCACGAAAATCTTAAAATTTAAAACACATACAAATAAGACTACACACAAACAAGCTTGGGAAGGACAAATTGAATCAACTGAAATTATTAGGTTCTAAAATTAATCATCATTTATTTATAAATCCATAATAAAAGATTTTAAAATTATAGCCAAGGCACACACACATGTAACAGGAGATGCACTGATTCCATGTCTATTATTTCAACCACCTGGGCCCAGGTTGCAACTGTCAATGACTCGTCAGTCACACAAAAAGTCAAAAAAGAGGAGCCAAAAAAGAAATGCATATGCACAAAATGCTATACAGTAGAAAAATCATCAAATGAAAAATTATGTACACCATCAAGGATAACCTATGAGCATCCCCAGCAGGGTATTTTGCAGATCACTTATTCCTCCAGAGTGTGCAAAGAAAAAGAGCTTGGTTCACCCAGATAGTTCTTTGTGCAAATATGCAATTTGTAATTAGGATCAGTTCCAAAGCTTTGGTCATATATGATAATTGGATGACTGTACTATTCCTCTCTATTGGTCAGTGGTATATAGTCCGCCAGGAAAACTCCTTATGCAGCTGTGACCATAAGAGGGCAAGGTTCATCAGTGATATTTAGATTGGAGCCTTATGTCGTCATTCACAGAGACTCAGAGAGAGGTTTCAAACAAAATTGTTGTAGTCAGATCTTTAGAGCACCACCTGCATGGGTTCCAAGGTCATCAGCATATATATCAGACAATGACACATAATTCCAGCATGTTCCCATATAAATTCATGTTAGAGATGGCACTGTATATTCTCCTTTGACAGTCCGCCAGGAATTAATCCTTATGCAGCAGTGTCCCCAGGGCTCATAACCTCTTAGGGGGTCACTTATCAAAGTTCTCATGGAGTTTGAAAAATGTATTGTATATAGGTAAGTAACGCTCCCTCTGAATAGCAGTGGGTATCTGAGTCAATATCATTCAGTGGGTACAGGAGGTATCAAGTTCAAATGAGACATCTGCTTGTAGGTGCTAGAATGATATATACTCATCTGAGACTGCTTATGCCAAGGACGTCTCCCCAAGTCCAGAGTTCCTGTACAGTGCAATCTCCCTTGCGTGGTGCCAGGCTAAAGAAGAAGCCCAAAAGCCGACCGGTTTCGCTGGTAAAACACCAGCATCGTCAGGGCAAGGCTCAGCGTGTACTGCGTTGGGATCCGGTGTCGGCTTAATAATGGCGCCGGGCGGCCAGGAGACGCTACACCTCTCTCTGAGTCTCTGTGAATGACGACATAAGGCTCCAATCTAAATATCACTGATGAACCTTGCCCTCTTATGGTCACAGCTGCATAAGGAGTTTTCCTGGTGGACTATATACCACTGACCAATAGAGAGGAATAGTACAGTCATCCAATTATCATATATGACCAAAGCTTTGGAACTGATCCTAATTACAAATTGCATATTTGCACAAAGAACTATCTGGGTGAACCAAGCTCTTTTTCTTTGCACACTCTGGAGGAATAAGTGATCTGCAAAATACCCTGCTGGGGATGCTCATAGGTTATCCTTGATGGTGTACATAATTTTTCATTTGATGATTTTTCTACTGTATAGCATTTTGTGCATATGCATTTCTTTTTTGGCTCCTCTTTTTTGACTTTTTGTGTGACTGACGAGTCATTGACAGTTGCAACCTGGGCCCAGGTGGTTGAAATAATAGACATGGAATCAGTGCATCTCCTGTTACATGTGTGTGTGCCTTGGCTATAATTTTAAAATCTTTTATTATGGATTTATAAATAAATGATGATTAATTTTAGAACCTAATAATTTCAGTTGATTCAATTTGTCCTTCCCAAGCTTGTTTGTGTGTAGAATTTGGATATAAGGTCTTAGACCTGGGAAGCTTATTTAAATTAAAAATATTCGGGACCTTTTCTGTTTAAGTGTTTATAATTTGGGTGGCAAACACCCCTTCTCTATAAGGTCAGATGAGGATTTTCATTGTTAATATAAGTTATCTTATTATTTGTTCAACTTTGTTCCTGCCCAGTTGGGGGCAGACCTCGGTGGGGGATTTGGTGGAGGGTGCAGCCATGGCCACCTCACTGGGATGGGATGACCTGATGGAACGCATCCAGGCGGAGAGTGTGGGAGTCCAGTCGGCTCGTAAGATTGAGGTGGAGATCTCACATTACTTTTTTAAACTGCAAAAACTTTATGAAAATAAGTCCAAAAAATGGTGGGACATTACATATTTGAACAAATATATAAAAGCTAAAATTGCTCCAATGGGAATGAGAATTCAAATATTCCCCCAATCAAAACAATTAACTCCTGCTTTCAAGGAGAAGTGGGAGGCTAACTTTGAAGGGTGTTCCAAAATTGCAATGACATTAATGATTGAATTACATGAAGTTGAGATTACTCATATTGATTTACAAATTAAGGAATTTGATGTCAAACTGGAACCATTCAGAGAGCATCCCTTTCTCCAGCAAAGAAAGGATAAATTAAAAAAACATCTGGAGAGTTACAATAGAAATATAGTAGATACTAAGGAAAGGAAATTTGAGCGAGACCGACTTGCATACGCAATGGGTCAGGCTTATAAATGGACCACTATAAGGCCTCGCCCGCATCCAAAGCCCAATCCCAACCCTGGGGTCCCACGGGGCCCATCAGTACCTAGGCCAATTCCAATGAATCCAGCACGTCCCAATAAAGCACCTAATCAATTATCGGGTTCTTCACTTTCTTCACTAAATGGCACCCCCCCTAATTTGGGCCAATCTATAATAAGTAAAATCAAAACTGCAGCACAAGACACTTCACAAGCTCACTTTGACATTTTTGGACCCAAAAGGAAGGAAGCTCCATCGGCATCCTCATCCTCTGAGTCTTTATCCTCTAATTTACCACAATCTGATGGTCACTCGTCTAGGGGAGAAAGTTCCCCTTCCATTCACTCTTCTTCTTCCTCTTTTTTAGGGGTAGGTCAGCAGAACACACAAGACAAGGGTGGAACTCACAAACACAGGGAGCACAAGGACAAAAAGGACAAAAAAGACAAACATGGACCTTGCCCGAAACAGGGAAAATTATGAATGATGATGGTACACATGTAGATGTAACCATGAAACAGGTGATTAATTTATCTAATTTCCAATTAAATGAACACCACATTACGGTCCTCAATTTGGGTTTGGGTTTCTCCATCACTACGGATTTGGACAAATTTGAATTGGTAAAGGATTTACACTTATTCTGCAGGAGAATAGCACTAAAAGTGTTCTATGACAATACAGGGACTGATTCCCTCTTATGTACTTCACAGGACTATCGAGCAGTAAATGATTTGATTGAATTACAAAATCTGACCGGGGATGATGATTTATCCTCTTTTATTCCATCTCATTCCTCCGTCTCTGGGGACTCTGAGATTAAAGCACCTGATAAATCTAAATTGAGACCCAGATCCACCTTTTTTCCAGCTCTATCTACTGTCCCGGCCCTGCAAGTCTTTGCACAGTCAGTAATGAGAGATCTTGAACATTTACCTATTGGCAAGGGAGTCCCCTCAAACTTAACCACAGATCAACAGAGAGCCCTGCATGATTTATCATCAGACCCAGATCTGGTGGTGAAGCAATCAGACAAGGGGGGGAACGTTGTCCTCATGAGCATGTGCCAGTATGAACAAATGTGTTACAACATTCTTAATAATTCGGAGTGGTACCTTAGGGTCTCGGCATCGAGGGTGACGGCCAGCCTAGCGGAATTTAAATGCCTGATTGATGATGGTTTAACAATGGGCATTATATCTAAGAAAACTCATCGATTTTTGTGGAATCCCCATCCACGCCTTCCAACATTTTATGCCTTACCTAAAACGCATAAGTCCATTACCAATCCCCCAGGACGCCCGATTATATCGGGCTGTGGCTCAATGACAGAGAAAGCAAGCATTTATGTGGACACTCATTTACAACCACATGTTAAATCATTACCTTCCTATGTTCGCGATACAACCCATCTGCTTACGATATTAGATGGTATGAGTGTCCCCTCTGGAGCTTGGCTAGTCACCTTAGATGTTGAGGCCCTATACTCGAGTATACCTCATATGGAGGGCCTTGAAACGATTAGGTCTGTTTTGACAGCTCTTCCAGTGGACACAATACCACATAATATGTTTCTACTCAAGCTACTGAAGTTCATTTTGATGAATAATTTTTTCACTTTTGACTCCTCCCACTACCTCCAGGTGCAGGGCACAGCGATGGGGACGACCTGTGCTCCGTCCTATGCGTGCCTGTACCTGGGGGAGTGGGAGAGATGTGTTTTTGCGGATGACTCTCTGAGTGATTATCTGGGGTATATTTTGACATGGCATCGTTTTATAGACGATATTTTTTTGATCTGGACAGGAACTGAACAGCTATTTACTGAATTGGTACAACTACTGAACAGAAATGCTTTTAATTTAAAATTCACTATGACCATGCACAGAGAAAAGATATCCTTTTTGGATGTCACTATCTCTGTTGATGCCAGTGGAAATATACAGACTAACCTGTTTAGGAAACCGACAGCAGCAAATTCTTTGCTGCATGCAACAAGTTTCCACCCTAGACATCAAATACGTAGTATCCCGGTGGGGCAATACTTAAGAGCACGCAGAAACTGCTCAGACGAGAGAACTTTTCAAATAGAAGCAAAGGAACTTCAGGAACGCTTTTTAGCACGTGGTTATCCAAAAAAATTCCTTAAAAAAGCTTACCAACGGGCGAGTGAAACTTCAAGACAGACTCTCTTATATAACCAATCCAAACAGAAGGTGGAAGGTGGAACTACCAAAGGTTTACCTTTCATCATGAGATATTGTGATAAACACCCCCAGATACGTTCAATACTACAGAAACACTGGCATATGCTCATAGGGGACCAGAGAGTTGCCCCCTTTGTTCCAACAACGCCATCTCTTACCTTCAAAAGGGCACCTACAATAGGTGACAGATTAACACACAGTCACCATGTCAGCCAGGGGAAATCAAACAATTTATGTAATTGTAGGGTAAAGGGGACATATCCCTGTCAGTCTTGTAATCAATGTAGGTATATAAACACTGGAAAGGAATGTGTCCTGACGGCAAGAGGACTTACTTTGACTACTAGACATTACACAAACTGTGAGACAGAAGGAATTATTTACCTTCTTATTTGCCCATGTGGAGCCTTCTATGTGGGCAAAACGGGTAGAGCTTTCAACAGAAGAATATATGAACACACATACAATATTGCAGAAAAACATCAAACCCCTGTTGCTCAACATTTTGAGATATGCCAAAATGCAAACCCATTTAAAATCTGCTTCTTTGGTCTGGATAGGGTACACCGGGATCCCAGGGGAGGAGATTGGGATAGCAAATTACTCCAATGTGAGGCCTTTTGGATTTACAAATTAAAGTGTAACGATCGGTGGGCGCAGAGAGTATCTGATTACCGATGATCTGCAGTATCACCGGAAATACAGATATATACCAGATTATAAGTGATCTGCAGTCTCACCGATAATCCGATATACAAACTAACCTCTGTTCACCTGAGTAGAGTGTAGTGTTTGGTGTAACTGTAACACTTAGAGGACAAGGCCTCAATGCAGCAAGGAGTACTGCACAGATTCCTTCCGCAGACCTGAGCTCTCCAAGACGGGAGGAGTCAGACTGACAGTAGGAAGGTATATCTGAAAGTGACCCTCAGGAGGAAGGATCGCTAACAGAGCGAGGAACCGCCTCTAACGGTAAGGTCGGTTCTCGAGGTCGGACAAGCCAGGTCGTAAACACACAGACAGATAAAGTACAAGATCAGCAGACAAAGGCAGAGTCAAAGTACAGGCAGGGTTCGGCAACGGGGTATCAGATATATCGGGGTACAAAATCAGGAGGCAGAAACAGAGTCTAGGAGCGAGCCGGGGTTCGGCAACGGAGTATCAGAAATAACGAGGTACAAGATCAGAGTTCAGAAGGGTAGTCAAGGCAGGCAAAAGTCATAACAGATAATCACAATCAAACTAGTACTTTAGCTATCAACAGAATCTAGCTAAGTGTAGGATTACAGCTCCAGCTGGTCCCGGCACACTTGCGGATCTGACTACGGATCTGGGTGCTCCCACGTGTGTGATCGCACGCCAGACAAAGAGCAAGTGAACAACCAGCAGTATATATACTCTAGGACCTTTCCAGGACCTCCCTAATTGCTGGTCCAATGGGAGCAGTGGAATTTGTCAGCTGACCCAGCTGGTCAGCCGACTCCCTTCTAACAGCTATTTAAACTCTGCCTCTGTGCTCGCGCGCGTGTAAGTCTGAATCTTGGTGGACTATCAGTCCCAGCCACACCAGTACTGTCTTGCAATGTATCCAGTGAACTGAGTGCGGGAGCCGCCTCCAATGCGGATTCCGCCGCTCTGCCTAAGCGGCATGCGGCGTTTTTTCCGCGTTGTGACGCAATGCTGGACGCGGAAACAGCCGCCTCGCCTTGAGAGACAGCGGCTTTTCCGCGTTTCATCACAGTACCCCCCCCCCGAGGAGTGGACTCCGGACAACTCCTACCAGGCTTCTCGGGGTGTAAGGCATGAAACTCTTTCCTCAACTCATCCGCATGCATGCGAGTCCCCGGTACCCACTGTCTCTCCTCAATGCCATATCCCTTCCAGTGTACCAGATACTGTACCGAGTTCTGGACAATGCGAGAGTCCAAAATTTTCTCTACTTCGAACTCAGGATGACTATCCACCAGGACAGGAGGAGGAGGAGTAGGGCCCACATGGACTGCTGGTTTGAGCAGGGATACGTGAAATGATCTCACCCCACGCATGCTGGCGGGGAGATCAACGGTATAAGTGACGTTGTTGATCTTTTTGGTCACAGAAAACGGACCCACAAACCTGGGGCCTAGTTTGGCAGAAGGCTGCTTCAGGGTCAAGTGACGTGTGGACACCCAGACTAAATCCCCTGGCTGAAACTTCCATTCCATGGAACGTCTCTTGTCCGCTTGACCCTTTTGACTTTGGAACGCTTTCTGCAAATTATCTCTAACAATTCCCCAATTGTCCCTGAGTGACCTCTGCCAATCCTCCAGCGCTGGGAATGGAGAAGAGGCAACTGGCAAAGGGGAGAACTTGGGCGACCTCCCTGTCACAATCTGGAACGGGGAAAAACCAGAAGAAGAACTCTTTAAATTATTCTGCGCAAATTCTGCAAAAGCCAGAAACTTCACCCAGTCATTCTGTGCCTCCGCAACGTAACATCTTAAAAACTGTTCTAAAGACTGATTAATTCGTTCAGTCTGCCCATTCGTCTGTGGGTGGTAGCCTGACGAGAAAGACAGCTTCATGCCCATTTGGTGGCAGAATGCCCTCCAGAATTTAGAGATAAATTGGACTCCCCGATCGGACACAATGTTCTCCGGAATGCCGTGCAGCCGGAAAATGTGGACGATGAATAGGTCAGCCAATTCTTGGGCCGAGGGGAGTCCTTTCAAAGGCACGAAATGGGCCATTTTGCTGAAGCGGTCGACTACCACCCAAATGACCGACATGCCTTCAGACCTGGGGAGCTCACCCACAAAATCCATGGACAAGTGGGTCCATGGTTCACTCGGGGCGGGCAAAGGCTGTAAGGTACCGACAGGTGCCTGCCGGGAGGGTTTACTTTTGGCACATACCGCACATTCCCTGACATATTCCTTGCAGTCTGTTGCCATAGAAGGCCACCAAGCACACCTGGCAATCAGATCCTGCGTTCTGGCAGCACCAGGGTGACCAGCACTCTTATGGGCGTGAAACATTTGTAAGACCTGTAGACGAAAAAACAGTGGGATAAACAAGACCCCCTCCGGTTTCCCCTCAGGGACATCCTGCTGAAAGGGACCCAAAACCTTTGTCCAATCCTCCCAGGTCTCTGTGGCTGCTAACACCAGCCTCTGCGGGATGATGGACTCAGGAGCGGGGGGCTGTGCTGTCTCTAATTCGAAACATCTGGACAGGGCATCTGCCTTGATGTTTTTGCTGCCTGGAGTGTATGTGATAATAAATCTGAACCTCGTAAAAAATAACGACCAACGGGCCTGTCGGGGACTTAGTCTCTTAGCCCCCTCGATGTATTCCAGATTCTTGTGATCAGTATACACCGTGATCGTGTGTTCTGCCCCTTCTAACCAGTGGCGCCATTCTTCAAATGCCAATTTAATGGCCAGAAGTTCCCGGTTGCCTATGTCGTAGTTTTTCTCTGCCGGTGAAAACCTCCGAGAGAAATAGGCACACGGGTGCAACCTCCCCTGCAGCCCAGAGCGTTGAGACAGCACAGCCCCTACTCCAACTTCTGAGGCATCAACCTCCACAATGAATGGGTAAGAGGTGTCTACGTGTCTCAATATGGGTGCAGAGCAAAACAATTTTTTCAAGTGAGAAAAAGCTGCCACAGCCTCAGGAGACCAGTGGTTGGTATCTGCCCCCTTTTTTGTGAGACTGGTAAGAGGGGCAATTATCGTGGAGTATCCCTTTATGAACCTCCTATAGTAATTCGCAAAACCTAAAAATCTTTGCAGGGGCTTCAACCCCACTGGCTGTGGCCATTCCAGGACAGCTGTGACCTTGGCAGGATCCATTGACAGGCCTGAGGTGGAGATCACATACCCTAAAAATGTGACAGTGGTCACCTCGAAAATACATTTCTCCACCTTGGCATACAGCATATTTTGCCTCAATTTGTCCAACACAAATTTAACGTGGACCCTGTGCTCGGGGAGGTTGTTGGAATAGATTAGTATATCGTCAAGGTATACTAGTACAAATCTACCCAACACCTCCCTGAATACCTCGTTGATTAATTCTTGAAAGACGGCTGGCGCATTGCACAACCCGAAGGGCATCACTAAGTACTCGTAATGCCCGTCGGGAGTGTTGAAGGCCGTCTTCCATTCATCACCCTTTCTAATGCGGACCAGGTTGTATGCACCCCTCAGATCTAATTTTGAAAAGATCTTAGCGTTCGTGACTTGCGTAAATAAATCGTCTATCAATGGTAACGGATAACGATTCTTCACCGTGATTTTATTCAGGCCACGGTAGTCGATGCATGGTCGCAGCCCTCCGTCTTTTTTCTTAACAAAAAAGAAACCGGCCCCTGCAGGCGACCGGGAGGGGCGAATGAACCCTTTGGCTAAATTGTCACGAATGTACTCCTGCATCGCTATTTTCTCTGGTCCAGACAAATTATACAAGTGACCCCTAGGGGGCATACAACCGACACGGAGATCGATGGGGCAATCGAAAGGGCGATGAGGAGGTAACTTGTCAGCAGCTTTGGGACAGAATACATCCGAGAACTCGGAGTATTGCTCGGGAACCCCCTCCACATGCAACTTGGTCTGACCTAAAGTCACCTTCCCTAGACACTGTTGGGAACAGAAGTCTGACCAACTAGTTAATTGTCCTGTAGCCCAATTAATCTGTGGCGAATGGAGTTGCAGCCAGGGCATTCCTAAAACAATTGTGGAGGTGGTCATGTGTAATACAAAGAAACTTAGACTTTCATTATGCAGAACCCCAATAGTGACTTCCACCTCTGGTGTCTGAGACAGCGGACGGTCCCTTTGCAGCGGGGAGTCGTCCACAGCAGTAACCTGGATAGGTGGTTTTACTGAGGTGAGCGGAATGCCCAACTTTTCTGCAAACTCTGAACTCATAAAGTTAGCCGCGGAGCCTGAATCAACAAAGGCTTCTGTGGCTTCAGATTTGTCCCCCCATGTAATCATACAGGGAAGGAGCAAACGTTTTTCGTTTAAGGGTATGAGCCGGGCACCTAGGGTGCTACCCCCTACCACTCCTAAACGGTAGCATCTTCCCGGCTTGTTAGGGCAGTTTTGTACCATATGCCCCCCTTCAGCACAGTACAGACACAGCTGTTCGGTCATTCTCCGTCTTCGCTCTACCTGGGTCAATTTTGACCGAGCAATCTGTATTGGCTCGGATGGAGGCAAGACGGGAGAAGGTGCAATAGTAGGAGGTGGAGTCACTGGGACCGTAGTGTAAGATACCCCTCTGACACGGGAACTACCCCTGGTCTGTTTTTGGTAGCGCAGCCTGCGGTCGATTCGGATGGCCGCTGAGATGGCCTCATCGACTGTTCTAGGCTCGGGCTGGCTTAACATCAAATCAGAGACCTCATCGGACAGCCCTGACAAGAAACGATCTAATAGGGCATAAGTGTCCCACCTGGCCGTAACTGACCACCTCCTAAACTCGGCCGCGTAATCTTCGACCGGACCTTCGCCTTGACGCAAAAGCTTGAGCTTCCGCTCAGAAGTCGAAGCAAGGTCCGAATCGTCGTAAATTACTGCCATAGCGTTAAAGAATTCCTCTACAGAGGTAAGAGCTTTGTCTCCGGCGGGCAGGCTATATGCCCAAGACTGGGAGTCGCCGGACAACAAAGTCTTTATAAACGTGACCCTCTGGGTCTCAGTACCCGAAGATTGGGGTCTCAACTCAAAATAGGACAATACTCTACTCCTAAAATTCCGGAAGTCAGATCTGTGGCCGGAAAAGCTTTCAGGTACAGGCATACGTATGTCAGAGCTAGGAGAGGATCGCACATGATCCACTGATGTCTGGAGGATTTGTACAGACCCTGATAGGGCATCAATAGAGTCATGTGGATGCCCAGTACTTGATTGATGTTGTCCACCGAAGTGGCAAGTACACCCAGACAATCAGTGTTTGCGTCCATTTTGTATTTGGTCTGGCGTTCTGTAACGATCGGTGGGCGCAGAGAGTATCTGATTACCGATGATCTGCAGTATCACCGGAAATACAGATATATACCAGATTATAAGTGATCTGCAGTCTCACCGATAATCCGATATACAAACTAACCTCTGTTCACCTGAGTAGAGTGTAGTGTTTGGTGTAACTGTAACACTTAGAGGACAAGGCCTCAATGCAGCAAGGAGTACTGCACAGATTCCTTCCGCAGACCTGAGCTCTCCAAGACGGGAGGAGTCAGACTGACAGTAGGAAGGTATATCTGAAAGTGACCCTCAGGAGGAAGGATCGCTAACAGAGCGAGGAACCGCCTCTAACGGTAAGGTCGGTTCTCGAGGTCGGACAAGCCAGGTCGTAAACACACAGACAGATAAAGTACAAGATCAGCAGACAAAGGCAGAGTCAAAGTACAGGCAGGGTTCGGCAACGGGGTATCAGATATATCGGGGTACAAAATCAGGAGGCAGAAACAGAGTCTAGGAGCGAGCCGGGGTTCGGCAACGGAGTATCAGAAATAACGAGGTACAAGATCAGAGTTCAGAAGGGTAGTCAAGGCAGGCAAAAGTCATAACAGATAATCACAATCAAACTAGTACTTTAGCTATCAACAGAATCTAGCTAAGTGTAGGATTACAGCTCCAGCTGGTCCCGGCACACTTGCGGATCTGACTACGGATCTGGGTGCTCCCACGTGTGTGATCGCACGCCAGACAAAGAGCAAGTGAACAACCAGCAGTATATATACTCTAGGACCTTTCCAGGACCTCCCTAATTGCTGGTCCAATGGGAGCAGTGGAATTTGTCAGCTGACCCAGCTGGTCAGCCGACTCCCTTCTAACAGCTATTTAAACTCTGCCTCTGTGCTCGCGCGCGTGTAAGTCTGAATCTTGGTGGACTATCAGTCCCAGCCACACCAGTACTGTCTTGCAATGTATCCAGTGAACTGAGTGCGGGAGCCGCCTCCAATGCGGATTCCGCCGCTCTGCCTAAGCGGCATGCGGCGTTTTTTCCGCGTTGTGACGCAATGCTGGACGCGGAAACAGCCGCCTCGCCTTGAGAGACAGCGGCTTTTCCGCGTTTCATCACATAAAGGCATTTAGAACACCTGGTCTAAATGATGGAATAGATTTTGCCCCTTTTCTGTGAGCTTTGACTGACTCGCGGGTCGCCACTGGGTGCTCTCCTTGGGGCTAATTGTCCCCCCCTAATGATATCATCTTAATTAAAAAGATCCTTTGGATTCATTATGATAATACCTCAACAGACATTGACCGTTGATATGGATTCATGAATTTTGGTGTGGTGGACGTGGCTGCACTAGCCCCAAGTGGGATTCTCTCATTGGGCTTTACCCCCAAATGGGGACAGGTCATTTATTTGATTCTAATTTTATCTTTACATTTTGAGTAATAATAATAAAGCATATTTTTATTTGATGATGTGAATTGGTGGACCATAATATATATATTTTGTTTATAGATAGAGATTTGGGAATTTTTGATTGATTTCTGTCCATTTAACTGTTGTTACTGGTTGGTGGCAGGTTGTTATGGCCTCCCCGTGGTCTGAGGGTGGGCTTTTGGTCCTCTGCTCAACATGACGCTATTATGGGGGGTGGAGCCCGGGGATGCCCGTCCCACTGGCTGGCGCCCGTTCTCATATGAGGTAACCCTCGTGTTCGGGTGACTCGCTAATTGTGGGGTGGGGGTTTCCCTGGACCCCTTACCTCCCTTGCGGGTGAGGTGGGGTGGCCCTTTGCCCATTGGGACCAGGGAGCAATGACGTCCGGGCACAGGGGAGCCTAAGCGCTGGCATAGCCACCAGCCAGCGTTGCCAGCCACCACTTCCGGAGCTTGCGTTCCAGGCACGCTCTGGGCGAAGGTGAACTCCTGGGTGGCCAATCTCCATGGCCTCTGGGGGTCGCTGTAAGTCCTCAGCGTAGAGTGAGTAGAGCTGGCGGCCGCTCTGCACTCCTCCGCTCTTGCGAGTCCAGGCGCACCAACGAGGTGACGCGGACAGCTCGCTACGTGGAGGAGGAGTTGCGGCGCGGCGTAGCGTCTCCTGGCCGCCCGGCGCCATTATTAGGCCGACACCGGATCCCAACGCAGTACACGCTGAGCCTTGCCCTGACGATGCTGGTGTTTTACCAGCGAAACCGGTCGGCTTTTGGGCTTCTTCTTTAGCCTGGCACCACGCAAGGGAGATTGCACTGTACAGGAACTCTGGACTTGGGGAGACGTCCTTGGCATAAGCAGTCTCAGATGAGTATATATCATTCTAGCACCTACAAGCAGATGTCTCATTTGAACTTGATACCTCCTGTACCCACTGAATGATATTGACTCAGATACCCACTGCTATTCAGAGGGAGCGTTACTTACCTATATACAATACATTTTTCAAACTCCATGAGAACTTTGATAAGTGACCCCCTAAGAGGTTATGAGCCCTGGGGACACTGCTGCATAAGGATTAATTCCTGGCGGACTGTCAAAGGAGAATATACAGTGCCATCTCTAACATGAATTTATATGGGAACATGCTGGAATTATGTGTCATTGTCTGATATATATGCTGATGACCTTGGAACCCATGCAGGTGGTGCTCTAAAGATCTGACTACAACAATTTTGTTTGAAACCTCTCTCTGAGTCTCTGTGAATGACGACATAAGGCTCCAATCTAAATATCACTGATGAACCTTGCCCTCTTATGGTCACAGCTGCATAAGGAGTTTTCCTGGCGGACTATATACCACTGACCAATAGAGAGGAATAGTACAGTCATCCAATTATCATATATGACCAAAGCTTTGGAACTGATCCTAATTACAAATTGCATATTTGCACAAAGAACTATCTGGGTGAACCAAGCTCTTTTTCTTTGCACACTCTGGAGGAATAAGTGATCTGCAAAATACCCTGCTGGGGATGCTCATAGGTTATCCTTGATGGTGTACATAATTTTTCATTTGATGATTTTTCTACTGTATAGCATTTTGTGCATATGCATTTCTTTTTTGGCTCCTCTTTTTTGACTTTTTGTGTGACTGACGAGTCATTGACAGTTGCAACCTGGGCCCAGGTGGTTGAAATAATAGACATGGAATCAGTGCATCTCCTGTTACATGTGTGTGTGCCATGGCTATAATTTTAAAATCTTTTATTATGGATTTATAAATAAATGATGATTAATTTTAGAACCTAATAATTCCAGTTGATTCAATTTGTCCTTCCCAAGCTTGTTTGTGTGTAGAATTTGGATATAAGGTCTTAGACCTGGGAAGCTTATTTAAATTAAAAATATTCGGGACCTTTTCTGTTTAAGTACATACAAATAAGAAGTACATTTCTAACGGAGTAAAATAAGCCATAAATTACTTTTCTCCTATGTTGCTGTCACTTACAGTAGGTAGTAGAAATCTGACATTACCGACAGGTTTTGGGCTAGTCCATCTCTCCATAGGGGGATTCTCAGCATGGCCTTTACATAGTTACATAGTTATTTTGGTTGAAAAAAGACATACGTCCATCGAGTTCAACCAGTACAAAGTACAACTCCAGCCCGTCCCCCACATACCCCTGTTGATCCAGAGGAAGGTGAAAAAACCCCCACAAGGCATGGTCCAATTAGCCCCAAAAGGGAAAAATTCCTTCCTGACTCCAAATGGCAATCAGATAAAATCCCTGGATCAACATCATTAGGCATAACCTAGTAATTGTAGCCATGGATGTCTTTCAACGCAAGGAAAGCATCTAAGCCCCCTTTAAATGCAGGTATAGAGTTTGCCATAACGACTTCCTGTGGCAATCAGGGATGCTCAAATTCGGCTTCGGGAGATATCCGGATTTTTGCTATCCGGATATCTCCCAGTAATGCTGTGCGGGCTGGGCGGGGGGGTCAAGCTTACCTCTCTGACGTCTTCTTCGGTCGTCCCTCGGCGCCTCCCACGATGCGCTTCATGCGCGTCACGTGATTACAAACACTTCAACCCGGAAGGAGGAAGTGTTTGTAATCAGGTGACCACCGCTTGGAGCGCATTGTGGGAGGTGCCGAGGGACGACCGAAGAAGACGTCAGAGAGGTAAGCTTGACCCCCCCGCCCAGCCCGCACAGCATTACTGGGAGATATCCGGATAGCAAAAATCTGGATATCTCCCGAAGCCGAATATGAGCATCCCTGGTGGCAATGCATTCCACATCTTAATCACTCTTACTGTAAAGAACCCTTTCCTAAATAAATGGCTAAAACGTTTTTCCTCCATGCGCATCTCATGTCCTCTAGTCCTTTGAGAAGGCCTAGGGACAAAAAGCTCATCCGCCAAGCTATTATATTGCCCTCTGATGTATTTATACATGTTAATTAGATCTCCTCTAAGGCGTCTTTTCTCTAGACTAAATAAACCCAGTTTATCTAACCTTTCTTGGTAAGCGAGACCTTCCATCCCACGTATCAATTTTGTAGCTCGTCTCTGCACCTGCTCTAAAACTGCAATATCTTTTTTGTAATGTGGTGCCCAGAACTGAATTCCATATTCCAGATGTGGCCTTACTAGAGAGTTAAACAGGGGCAATATTATGCTAGCATCTCGAGTTTTTATTTCCCTTTTAATGCATCCCAAAATTTTGTTCGCTTTAGCTGAAGCGGCTTGGCATTGAGTATGATTATTTAACTTGTTGTCGATGAGTACTCCTAAGTCCTTCTCCAAGTTTGATGTTCCCAACTGTATCCCATTTATTTTGTATGGTGCTAGACCATTGGTACGACCAAAATGCATGACTTTACATTTGTCAACATTGAATTTCATCTGCCATGTATGTGCCCATATAGCCATCCTATCCAGATCCTGTTGCAAAATGACACTATCTTCCTGAGAGTTGATGATTCTGCACAATTTTGTATCATCTGCAAAAATAGCAACATTGCTCACTACTGCATCTACTAGGTCATTAATAAATAAATTGAAGAGCACAGGACCCAGTACAGACCCCTGTGGGACCCCACTGCTAACAGTCTCCCATTTTGAGTACGATCCATTGACCACAACTCTTTGTTTTCTGTCCATTAGCCAGTTCCCTATCCATGCACACAAACTCTTCCCCAGTCCTTGCATCCTCAACTTTTGCACCAGACTTCTGTGGGGAAAAGTGTCGAAGGCCTTTGCAAAGTCCAAGTATATCACATCTACAGCATTCCCAATATCCATATTAGCATTCACTACCTCATAAAAGCTGAGCATGTTAGTCAAACAGGACCTGTCTTTAGTAAACCCATGTTGATGCTGAGAAATAAGATTATTTTCTACTATGAAGTCATGTATAGTATCTCTTAGTAACCCCTCAAATAGTTTGCATACAACTGATGTTAAGCTTACAGGTCTATAATTTCCTGGATCAAATTTTTTGCCCTTCTTAAATAATGGGAAAACGTGGGCTGTACGCCAATCCACTGGTACTCTGCTAGTTGCAAGAGAGTCACAAAAGATAAGATAAAGGGGCTTAGCTATAACTGAACTTAATTCTCTTAGGACCCGAGGATGCATGCCATCCGGGCCAGGTGCCTTGTCTATTTTTAATTTATTTAGTCTTGCCTTTACTTCTTCCTGCGTTAAGTATTTAATATTACAGTTAGAAGATTGAGACTCTTCTACCTCTGTAATTTGCAACAGTGCTGTTTCCTTTGTGAAGACAGAAGCAAAGAAAGCATTTAATAACTCTGCCTTACCTTGGTCATCCACCATTGAGTTCCCACCCTCATCCTTTAGGATTCCTATACAGTCAACCTTTCTTTTTTTAGAGTTGATGTACTTGTAAAACTTTTTTGGGTTAGATTTGATATCCCTAGCGATTTGATTTTCAGCTTCGATCTTTGCCAGCCTAATTTCTTTTTTACAATTTTTATTGCACTCCTTATAATTGCTTAGTGCAGCCTCAGTCCCCTCCTGTTTTAGGACCTTATAGGCATTCTTTTTCCTCTTCATTTTATCCCTAACCTTTCTATTCATCCATAGAGGCCTTTTTTTATTCCTAGACATTGTTTCCATATGGGATATACATACTACAATATTGATTGAGAATACGTTTAAAAGCTTGCCATTTCCCTTCAGTGTCCTTCCCTTGTAGTATATTATCCCAGTTCACCAAACTTAGTGCCTGCCTACCTAATTTGATTGAACTTTGCTTTTCTAAAATTCATAGTTGTAGTGGTCCCGCTGCCCCGTGGCCTATCAGTCACCGGATCAAACGTTATCATGTTGTGATCACTATTTCCCAAATGTTCTTGAACCTGCACATTTGATACATTATCTGGTCTATTAGAAATGATCAGATCCAGTAACGCATTCCCCCTAGTTGGTTCCGTTACCATTTGAGTCAAGTAATTGTCCTGTAGTGCTGCCAGAAATCTGCTGCTTTTACCAGAATGGGTAGCCTCAATACCCCAGTCAATGTCTGGAAAGTTGAAGTCGCCCATAATTATGACCTCATTTTTACTTGCAGCTTTTTCAATCTGCTGTAGTAATCGCAGTTCTGCAGCTTCATTAATAAGAGGTGGTCTGTAGCATACCCCAATAAGCAATTGGCAACTTTTATTTCCACCATGAATATTTACCCAAACGGACTCCACATCTTCGCAATCTTCCTCCATCTCATCGTTGAGGACAGCTGTAAAAGAATTCTTAACAAAGAGACAAACCCCTCCACCTTTTTCTTTATAAAGACATTCCCTGAAAAAGATTTATACAAAGATACTGACCAGCCTCCCTGCTAGATGCACACTATTTTGGCAGTTGGACTTAGCAACTGCCATTCTCTAAGTGCTTTTAAAAATAAAGAAAACCCTTAAAAACCCCCCTATGAGTAGATGGACTAATCCAAAATCTGTCGGTAATGATAGATTTCTACTTCTTATTGTAACTGACAGGAACATAGGAGAAAAGTAATTTATGGCTCATTTTACTCTGGGAGAAACGCACTTCTCATTTGTATATGTTTTAAATTTTAAGATTTTCGCGACAGTTCCTCTTTAAGGACAGTACTGTTGGGCGTGGCAGCTGCACTTAGACGTTTGCTAGAAACATGTAAACCTTATTATCTTTCATAAATGATATTTTACTTTGTGCTGAACATTATGATAAGATGGTACTAAGCAATAGCATAAAGCACGAGACAGGACTAAACAAGTAAGACATTATCCCGTGCCCAACATGACTAGGAGGATTTATTGCTATGGTTTCATACTGCAGAAGCTGGATATGAAGAATGTCTGTATCGTTAAAGCCAACCTATGAGATTTGTGATTGGCCAAATTTAGATACTTGCTTAGGGAAGGGGGACGCAAGAAGCCTCTGTTGGACCTCTGAGGCGTGTCCGCAATGTGCCTGCTCAGTAGCATGAACCCATTCAGGCTTTGGCCGAAAAAGCTGAGACCGATGGGCTCAGTGTTACTGCGCAGATGTCTTGTGCACATGCAGTAGCACGGACCAGATTGGGCTTTTCCCCCAAAGGCTGAGTAAGTCGGTGCTACTGCGCATGGGTGAGCCATCAACAAGCAGTTTTGCGCATACCTTTCAACTTTTTGAGATAAGAAAGAGGGACACTTTAAGACACGCCCCTGCCACATCTCTAAACACGTTCCCACCAAACCCCTCGCCATGCATATCACAAAGAATTCAGAATCAAAAGATTATTTTTAGTTTTATCATAGTTTTATCATTCAAACCATACTGGTCCTCTATACCCTCCACCACCCTTGTTTTTTTGCATTTTAACATTTTAAAAAAAGAAATATATCAATTTAATTGATGGAAATAAAGTTTAGAGTCAGTTAGGGCCCATTCATACTAGCAATCGCAAAATGCGAGCGCTTAGTGCGGGGGATTTTACCCCAATTAGCGCGGTAAAATCACTGTACACTCTCGCGATTCCTGAGCGATCACAATCAGTGCTTTTAAAGCACTGTATTGCGATCGCTCCAGAATCGTGGAAAAATGCTGCAAGCAACACATATTGCGGTTGTCGCTAATCGTGTATTACCCGCGATCGGTGGCAATCGCAGCAGTGAGATAACTGCCGTAATGCCTTGCATCAAGTTTGTATTGCGCTAGAGCTTTAAAAAGTGCTAACTCTTCCATAGGCAAATGCGGGGGGGGGGGGGGGGGGGTTACAGCTGCCCAGAATCCCCCGTCAGGCCGGTGCAGTGTCTGGGGACAGGCACAAGTTGAGACACCAGAATATCTACATGTATCCTGCAGCTCACTCACAGCACTGCCCCCTTCCTTTCCCTGCTACAGTTGACTTTGGATATAGCAGCAGTGTGTGTACAGAGCATGGAGCAGCAGTGTGTGTACAGAGCATGGAGCAGCAGCGTGTGTACAGAGCATGAAGCAGCAGTGTGTGTACAGAGCATGGAGCAGCAGCGTGTGTACAGAGCATGAAGCAGCAGCGTGTGTACAGAGCATGGATCAGCAGCGTGTGTACAGAGCATGGAGCAGCAGCGTGTGTACAGAGCATGGAGCAGCAGCGTGTGTACAGAGCATGAAGCAGCAGTGTGTGTACAGAGCATGGAGCAGCAGCGTGTGTACAGAGCATGAAGCAGCAGCGTGTGTACAGAGCATGGAGCAGCAGTGTGTGTACAGAGCATGGAGCAGCAGTGTGTGTACAGAGCATGGAGCAGCAGTGTGTGTACAGAGCATGGAGCAGCAGCATGTGTACAGAGCATGAAGCAGCAGCGTGTGTACAGAGCATGGAGCAGCAGTGTGTGTACAGAGCATGGAGCAGCAGTGTGTGTACAGAGCATGGAGCAGCAGCGTGTGTACAGAGCATGGAGCAGCAGCGTGTGTACAGAGCATGGAGCAGCAGTGTGTGTACAGAGCATGGAGCAGCAGCATGTGTACAGAGCATGAAGCAGCAGCGTGTGTACAGAGCATGGAGCAGCAGTGTGTGTACAGAGCATGGAGCAGCAGTGTGTGTACAGAGCATGAAGCAGCAGCGTGTGTACAGAGCATGGAGCAGCAGTGTGTGTACAGAGCATGGAGCAGCAGTGTGTGTACAGAGCATGGAGCAGCAGTGTGTGTACAGAGCATGGAGCAGCAGCGTGTGTACAGAGCATGAAGCAGCAGCGTGTGTACAGAGCATGGAGCAGCAGTGTGTGTACAGAGCATGGAACAGCTCTGGAGAGCTTAACAGAGCCAGGTATGAGCACAGCCCTGTGCCCTGCTGGGTGAATGCTTCACTTTCCCCTTCATTACCAATGTCAGCTGTCCTCATTATTATCTGCATCCAAACTGCTCCTGAATCCTGATCGATCTCGTTGTCGATTGGGAGCAAAACAGACATTTAGGAAATAATTGTCCGATCCTGTAAGTTGGAGGGGAAATTATTATATGTGTACCCAGCATGATGTCCTACCATATGATTATACAGTATTGTGCGTGGCTGAGGGAGACCTTACAGGAATCCCCCCCTTGAAAATCCTGGGTTTGCCCCTGTATTCAGCGATTAAAGGGAATCCCCTGCTAATTGCCCAAGTGAGAATGTGCCCTGAAACACATTTTTCAGTTGAAAAATACATATATTTACATAGATCCGTTCAACAGTTCTGAAATAGGGACAAATGAGGAAGAAAGAGGGGCAGAGGGATTTGGTTCCCAAAGAGGGACTGTCCCTCCAAAAGTGGGACAGTTGGGTGCTATGGTTTTGTGTAGGGGACAGTGCTGGTGGGTGAAGGAGGATGGGGAAGCCTTTAGAGGATCAAGAGGCTTCTGTCTTTTAAGGTGGTACTCATTTGGGGCACTATGAGAGATGAAACCTGAGACGAAAGGGTTCAAAAGTTGTTTACATACCTGGGGCTTCCTCCAGCCCCCTCCACAGAGATCGTTCGCTCCCTCACCGCCGCCCTCCACTTCCTGGATGCTCCGGTAGATCCTCCATTATCTTCGGCCAGTTGGGCATGCTGCACATGTACTACTGCGCAGCCACAGGAGTGTGCGCATACTGCGCCTCCAGGCGTACTGCGCCTACTAGAACCCCAGTGCCCAGTGTGCGCTTACTGCGCCTCCAGGCGTACTGCGCCTACTGGAACCCCACTGCCCAAAGATAACAGAGCGAGCATCTACCGGAGCATCCAGAAGTGTGAGGATGGCAGTGAGGAAGCATTCTGCATGGAGGTGGCTGGAGGAAGCCTCAGGTATGTATAAAGCTTTTCAACCCTTTCATCTCAGGTTCACTTCAAAGTAATTGTATGAAGCCACAAGCAAAGCTTTTAAATGGATTGATAAAATGTATGAATTATTTAAAGCCTAAAAGGAAGCAGTGGCCTCGGCCCCAGCTTAGCAGGTGCCTCACATGGACTTACCTTTCAGTGTGTTCTGCAATGTGATGGGAACTACAGCAAATGGAGACGTTGCTTAGATGAAAGGAGCACAATATCGGCCCCTGGTATGTATCCACTCAGCTGGACCTCCAAGCTGCACTGCTAACAGAGGAAATTGCAGATGTATTCAGCACTTCAGCAGCACTGCTAACAGAGAAAGTTGCCGATGTGCGCTTCAGACAGAACTTCGTTGTGCATGTACCTTATTCTGTGACAGATTCTGGACAGAGCTAAACATTTCTCTGCTGCAAGGCTAAGTAAACATGTAGCCACCACCCTGCTGTGTCTAGGAGAGATAACCCTTTAGGGATGTGCTAGACTGAGCCCAGATCCTGAACCAGAAGAGAGAAGAGAAAGTGAAACGCAATTGTCTGAAGTCCCTGAAAGCAGAGAGTTTTTACATTTCACCGGGAAAGGGAGATCCAAAAGCCAATGTAGGAAGAGAGCTATATGCAGATGGATCCAGGTCTGATCACCATGGAAACGTTGTTCTTGGATATGCAGTGGTCAGTGTAAAGGTGGCCACTAATGATTGATCCAATCTTTTTTTTGCTGCCCAGCTGCCCAGAATCCCCCCTCAGGCCGGTGCAGTGTCTGAAGACAGGCACAAGTTGAGACACCAGAATATCTACATGTATCCTGTGTTATAATTTAAGTAGGCCTCAGTTATTTGGACTGAGTTAGTCAAAAAGGCTTGATGAGCAGACCTGTCCTTTAAGGGGATTTTCTCTGTAGAGAGAAAATCTGCAGTTCTGTCAGCAGAACTAGAACATACCAAGAAGCTGTGCTGAACAAGGCCGCAGGTCTCCCTGACCTGGACATGGAACAATAAACATCAGCCATGTTTTGTAAATATCCACATTCCTGCATGTATGTCAAATGCCTCATTGATTATTAATCGAGTAAGCGGGTATGATGACTAGTGTTGGGCGAACAGTGTTCGCCACTGTTCGGGTTCTGCAGAACATCACCCTGTTCGGGTGATGTTCGAGTTCGGCCGAACACCTGACGGTGCTCGGCCAAACCGTTCGGCCATATGGCCGAACTAAGAGCGCATGGCCGAACGTTCCCCGAACGTTCGGCTAGCGCTGTGATTGGCCGAACGGGTCACGTGGTTCGGACCCGAACGCGCTCTGATTGGCCGAACTGTCACGTGGTTCGGGTAAATAAATACCCGAACCACGTCATATCTCCGCCATTTGTCTGTGGGTTTAGCTTTGGGTAGGCAGGCAGGGTAGTTCGCGCTCCAGCCACGCTAGCCAGGGTCCCCCCCAGTCATTGTGTGTCACTGCTGGGAACAGTAGTACACCGCTCGTTCAGCCACACTATATAGCATTCTGTGTACTGTTCTGTGTCTGCTGGGAACAGTAGTACACCGCTCGTTCAGCCACACTATATAGCATTCTGTGTACTGTTCTGTGTCTGCTGGGAACAGTAGTACACCGCTCGTTCAGCCACACTATATAGCATTCTGTGTACTGTTCTGTGTCTGCTGGGAACAGTAGTACACCGCTCGTTCAGCCACACTATATAGCATTCTGTGTACTGTTCTGTGTCTGCTGGGAACAGTAGTACACCGCTCGTTCAGCCACACTATATAGCATTCTGTGTACTGTTCTGTGTCTGCTGGGAACAGTAGTACACCGCTCGTTCAGCCACACTATATAGCATTCTGTGTACTGTTCTGTGTCTGCTGGGAACAGTAGTACACCGCTCGTTCAGCCACACTATATAGCATTCTGTGTACTGTTCTGTGTCTGCTGGGAACAGTAGTACACCGCTCGTTCAGCCACACTATATAGCATTCTGTGTACTGTTCTGTGTCTGCTGGGAACAGTAGTACACCGCTCGTTCAGCCACACTATATAGCATTCTGTGTACTGTTCTGTGTCTGCTGGGAACAGTAGTACACCGCTCGTTCAGCCACACTATATAGCATTCTGTGTACTGTTCTGTGTCTGCTGGGAACAGTAGTACACCGCTCGTTCAGCCACACTATATAGCATTCTGTGTACTGTTCTGTGTCTGCTGGGAACAGTAGTACACCGCTCGTTCAGCCACACTATATAGCATTCTGTGTACTGTTCTGTGTCTGCTGGGAACAGTGGTACACCGCTCGTTCAGCCACACTATATAGCATTCTGTGTACTGTTCTGTGTCTGCTGGGAACAGTAGTACACCGCTCGTTCAGCCACACTATATAGCATTCTGTGTACTGTTCTGTGTCTGCTGGGAACAGTAGTACACCGCTCGTTCAGCCACACTATATAGCATTCTGTGTACTGTTCTGTGTCTGCTGGGAACAGTAGTACACCGCTCGTTCAGCCACACTATATAGCATTCTGTGTACTGTTCTGTGTCTGCTGGGAACAGTAGTACACCGCTCGTTCAGCCACACTATATAGCATTCTGTGTACTGTTCTGTGTCTGCTGGGAACAGTAGTACACCGCTCGTTCAGCCACACTATATAGCATTCTGTGTACTGTTCTGTGTCTGCTGGGAACAGTGGTACACCGCTCGTTCAGCCACACTATATAGCATTCTGTGTACTGTTCTGTGTCTGCTGGGAACAGTAGTACACCGCTCGTTCAGCCACACTATATAGCATTCTGTGTACTGTTCTGTGTCTGCTGGGAACAGTAGTACACCGCTCGTTCAGCCACACTATATAGCATTCTGTGTACTGTTCTGTGTCTGCTGGGAACAGTAGTACACCGCTCGTTCAGCCACACTATATAGCATTCTGTGTACTGTTCTGTGTCTGCTGGGAACAGTAGTACACCGCTCGTTCAGCCACACTATATAGCATTCTGTGTACTGTTCTGTGTCTGCTGGGAACAGTAGTACACCGCTCGTTCAGCCACACTATATAGCATTCTGTGTACTGTTCTGTGTCTGCTGGGAACAGTGGTACACCGCTCGTTCAGCCACACTATATAGCATTCTGTGTACTGTTCTGTGTCTGCTGGGAACAGTAGTACACCGCTCGTTCAGCCACACTATATAGCATTCTGTGTACTGTTCTGTGTCTGCTGGGAACAGTAGTACACCGCTCGTTCAGCCACACTATATAGCATTCTGTGTACTGTTCTGTGTCTGCTGGGAACAGTAGTACACCGCTCGTTCAGCCACACTATATAGCATTCTGTGTACTGTTCTGTGTCTGCTGGGAACAGTAGTACACCGCTCGTTCAGCCACACTATATAGCATTCTGTGTACTGTTCTGTGTCTGCTGGGAACAGTAGTACACCGCTCGTTCAGCCACACTATATAGCATTCTGTGTACTGTTCTGTGTCTGCTGGGAACAGTGGTACACCGCTCGTTCAGCCACACTATATAGCATTCTGTGTACTGTTCTGTGTCTGCTGGGAACAGTAGTACACCGCTCGTTCAGCCACACTATATAGCATTCTGTGTACTGTTCTGTGTCTGCTGGGAACAGTAGTACACCGCTCGTTCAGCCACACTATATAGCATTCTGTGTACTGTTCTGTGTCTGCTGGGAACAGTAGTACACCGCTCGTTCAGCCACACTATATAGCATTCTGTGTACTGTTCTGTGTCTGCTGGGAACAGTGGTACACTGCTCGTTCAGCCACACTATATAGCATTCTGTGTACTGTTCTGTGTCTGCTGGGAACAGTAGTACACCGCTCGTTCAGCCACACTATATAGCATTCTGTGTACTGTTCTGTGTCTGCTGGGAATAGTGGTACACCGCTCGTTCAGCCACACTATATAGCATTCTGTGTACTGTTCTGTGTCTGCTGGGAATAGTGGTACACCGCTCGTTCAGCCACACTATATAGCATTCTGTGTACTGTTCTGTGTCTGCTGGGAATAGTGGTACACCGCTCACCCGTCACTGTATAGCATTGTGCTCTGTGTCGCTGCTGGGAATAGTGGTACTGTATAGCATTTCTGTACTGCCACTGTACTGCTGCCAGTCAGCGTGTACTGTAAGGATAAGTGAAATGAGGAAGAAATCCGGTGAAAGAGGGAGGGGCAAGGGAAGAGGTGTTTCCCCTGACGGTTCACGTACAGGCCACAGGGGAGCACCCAAGAAAACCCACTCAATACCGCCCATGTTGTCCAGGACAACAACCCTCACAAATCCAAAAGAACAGGACCAGATAATTACTTGGATGACCTCTCAAGCGTCCAGCAGTGGGTTAAGCAGCACCAGCACATCACGCACGAGGTCCGAGTCCTCAGCCAGTTACAAGGAGCCAGTGGGCACAAAGCTGACACAACCGGCAGCGACACCACGCACACAACTGCCAGATAACCAGTCCGATGAATTACCTCAGGACACAATGGGGTATTCGCAGGAGCTATTCCCAGCCCAACAAACTTCCACCTTTCAAAGGTCAATGGAGGAACAGCCAGAAATGTTGTGCCTGGATTCACAACCGTTAACTGTGGGAAATGCACCGCGCACTGAAATACAAGGCGAGTCCGAAGAGGACTCGGAAACCCAAATCCCAGAGCAATTTGGGCAGGAGGGGTTGCAATTGCAGGAGGTCGGCCGACAAGATCTGGAAGACGACGTTGGAGTGTGCTGCGCAGAGGTTGTTGTGGGGAGCTCTACTCCACGGCGGTGGCCCACAATGACATATGACGAGTTTGAGGAGATGGAAGAGGAGGGTATGGACAATGTGGACAGAGACCCAGATTTTGTTTGTGAACGAGAACATCGCCGTCGTAGCAGCAGCACAGATGAGTCTGTTGAAGAACACACTGCTGCACGAGTTCGCCTTGTGCCACAAGGTAGGCGGCGCGCAATTTCAGGCACCACAAGCGTGGAAGTTCAAGTGAGAGGCAAAAGAGGAGCAAACAGAAATCGCCAGCAAGGAGGCAGGTGCTCCAAAGTCTGGGCTTTCTTTGAAGACTGCACTGAGGATGTTACCATGGCGATTTGCAAGGTGTGCAAGACCCGCCTGAGCAGGGGGAAAAATATTAACAACCTCTCCACCACCAGCATGAGCCGTCACATGCTATCCAAACATCCCACTCTTTGGGCAAACGCGTCAGGACAGGGTACCAGAAACAACACTGCCTCCCTTGGGTTCACCAGACTCACCACCAGACCCGCCTCAGCAGCAGCAGTAGCCCAGCCATTGCGTGGTTCACAACATTCACAAACATCAGACGACGCTGACACTGTCACTTTCCGGAGTAGTGCTCTTGAGGTCTCCCAGTGTTCATCAAACACAACAACCAACAGCCCTTCCGTGTGCAGCGCTACGGTTCAGTTGTCTGTGTCGGAGATGTTTGAGCGCAAGAGGAAATTGCCAGCAAATGACCCCCGGGCCGTGGCAGTAACAGCCAGCATAGCCAAGCTTCTGGCCTGCGAAATGCTGCCATATCGATTGGTGGAGACAAACAGCTTCAAGGGCATGATGTCAGTGGCCATCCCACGTTACGTGGTTCCCAGCCGCTACCACTTTGCACGCTCTGCAGTGCCTGAGTTGCATGAGCACGTGGTCAGCAAAATAACCCGAAGCTTGAAGAATGCCAATGCCTGCAAGGTTCACCTCACCACTGACACCTGGACGAGTGCGTTCGGCCAGGGTCGATACATCTCCCTTACCGCGCACTGGGTGAACCTTGTGGAGCCTGGCAGCGATTCCTCACCTGCTACGGCACGGGTGTTGCCCACGCCACAAACAGCTGCACCGCCGTCCCTCCCACTGGATAACAGCAGCACCTACCTCTCTGACTCCTTCTCCTCCAACGCATCTCAAAGCTGTACCTCATCCGTAAACGCTAACCCAGCAGCAGTAGGATCGTGGAAGCAGTGCAGCACAGCTGTTGGCATGCGTCAGCAAGCGTTGCTGAAGCTAATCTGCCTTGGGGATAAGCAGCACACAGGGGAGGAAATTTGGAGGGGAATAAAGGAACAGACGGATTTGTGGCTGGCACCGCTGGACCTGAAACCGGGCATGGTTGTGTGTGATAATGGGAGTAATCTCATTCGCGCTTTAAGGTTGGCTAAGCTGACACACATCCCTTGCCTGGCGCACGTGATGAACCTAGTAGTTCAGCGGTTCCTGAGGACATACCCAGGCGTGCCCGATCTGCTGTTGAAGGTGCGTCGAGTGTCCAAACATTGTAGAAATTCCAGTACTGCTTCGGGGGCACTCGCCAAGATGCAGGAGCGCTTCAATCTCCCCCACCATCGCTTGCTGTGTGATGTCCCTACGCGCTGGAATTCTACGCTGCACATGCTAGCCCGCTTTTGCGAGCAGAAGAGTGCAGTGGTCCAGTACATGACGGCGCAGTACCGAGGCGCATCCGGCCAGCTGCCAAGCTTCTGTGGATCCGATTGGGCCAACATGTTGGACCTCTGCCAAGTTCTCCAAAATTTTGAGCAATCCACGTTGCTTGTGAGCAGTGACAACTCTTCAGTCAGCATTACCATACCACTGCTGTGTTTACTGAAGAGGTCGATGTTAAAAATCAAGGAAACAGCTGTCATGATGCAACTGGGGGAATCTGAAGGAGAAAACGATCAGCGTGATGGTACCAACATCAGGCCATCCGCCTCAGGGAACGCTGGCCCCAGCAGCTATGACGAAGAAGAGGAGGAGGAACAGCTGGAGTTGGAGCAGGAATTTCATGCCACCACTGACGAGGGCCAGAGCGGTGCACGTTGGACTTCCACAATTCAACGCGAATGGTCAGCAGAAGCAGACCAGGAGGAAGGTGACGACTATGATGCATCACAACAACTATCACAACGCTCACAAGAGGATGATGAGGATTCTGGTAGGACTCTGGCACACATGGCTCAATTCATGCTAGACTGCATTGAACGTGACCCACGCATTGTGCGCATTCTGGACAACACCAATTACTGGGTTTATACCCTTCTGGATCCACGGTACAAACACAATGTTCCAAAACTGCTTGAAGAAAGAGTCAGACAGGTCAAAATGGAAGAATACCAGCAGGCCCTTGTGGAGACTTTAGAGAGGAGATTGACATCCTCCCCCTCCTCTAGCCAGTTGTACGCAGACAGACTGACTTCAGCAAACCCAGGACGACCAGGAGGGCAGCAAACAACGCAAGCCGCAGCTAGTACCCAAAAGGGAATGGTATCGGCAGTGTCCTTGGAGTGGGAAAATTTTCTGACACCCATGCAGCCGCAGCCCACTGAACAGCAAGCGTGCAGATCCACCTCCAACACCGATCGCCTGGAGAAGATGGTCAAGGACTACATGTCAGATGGCGTAGCTGTGTCGAACCATCCATCTGCACCCTTCAACTATTGGGTATCGAAGCTAGACACCTGGCACGAACTGGCAATGTACGCAATAGAGGTGCTGGCTTGCCCGGCAGCCAGCGTTATGTCGGAACGCTGTTTCAGTGCTGCCGGAGGCATCGTCACAGATCGGCGTATCCGCCTCTCTACAGAAAATGCAGACCGTCTGACTCAAATTAAAATGAATCAATCCTGGATTGGAAATGACTACGCAACACTCCAGGACCCCAACCAAGTAACATGACCAATGAACATCTGGGATGGTGTTGCGTTTCCGGGCCCTGTTTATTGAACCTCTCATCTGTATTACATTTATGACTGCATGGCGGCAAAAAGCATTGCTGCTATATCCGCACGCTTTTTGTCCACATGCAAGGCCTGGGTTGTTGTGTCTCACAAAGCGTGGCCTTCTCCTCCTGCGCCTGCTCCTGTTCCATCACGTCTGCTGCTGCTGGGTTAGCGTTGCCGCGTGGTCCCTGTTTATTGAACCACTTATCTTTATTACATTTATGACTGCATGGCGGTACAAAGCATGCTATCCGCACGCTTCTTGCCCTCATGCAAGGCCTGGGTTGTTGTGTCTCACAAAGCGTGGCCTTCTCCTCCTGCGCCTCCTCCTGTTCCATCACGTCTGCTGCTGCTGGGTTAGCGTTGCCGCGTGGTCCCTGTTTATTGAACCACTTATCTTTATTACATTTATGACTGCATGGCGGTACAAAGCATGCTATCCGCACGCTTCTTGCCCTCATGCAAGGCCTGGGTTGTTGTGTCTCACAAAGCGTGGCCTTCTCCTCCTGCGCCTGCTCCTGTTCCATCACGTCTGCTGCTGCTGGGTTAGCGTTGCCGCGTGGTCCCTGTTTATTGAACCACTTATCTTTATTACATTTATGACTGCATGGCGGTACAAAGCATGCTATCCGCACGCTTCTTGCCCTCATGCAAGGCCTGGGTTGTTGTGTCTCACAAAGCGTGGCCTTCTCCTCCTGCGCCTGCTCCTGTTCCATCACGTCTGCTGCTGCTGGGTTAGCGTTGCCGCGTGGTCCCTGTTTATTGAACCACTTATCTTTATTACATTTATGACTGCATGGCGGTACAAAGCATGCTATCCGCACGCTTCTTGCCCTCATGCAAGGCCTGGGTTGTTGTGTCTCACAAAGCGTGGCCTTCTCCTCCTGCGCCTGCTCCTGTTCCATCACGTCTGCTGCTGCTGGGTTAGCGTTGCCGCGTGGTCCCTGTTTATTGAACCACTTATCTTTATTACATTTATGACTGCATGGCGGTACAAAGCATGCTATCCGCACGCTTCTTGCCCTCATGCAAGGCCTGGGTTGTTGTGTCTCACAAAGCGTGGCCTTCTCCTCCTGCGCCTGCTCCTGTTCCATCACGTCTGCTGCTGCTGGGTTAGCGTTGCCGCGTGGTCCCTGTTTATTGAACCACTTATCTTTATTACATTTATGACTGCATGGCGGTACAAAGCATGCTATCCGCACGCTTCTTGCCCTCATGCAAGGCCTGGGTTGTTGTGTCTCACAAAGCGTGGCCTTCTCCTCCTGCGCCTGCTCCTGTTCCATCACGTCTGCTGCTGCTGGGTTAGCGTTGCCGCGTGGTCCCTGTTTATTGAACCACTTATCTTTATTACATTTATGACTGCATGGCGGTACAAAGCATGCTATCCGCACGCTTCTTGCCCTCATGCAAGGCCTGGGTTGTTGTGTCTCACAAAGCGTGGCCTTCTCCTCCTGCGCCTTCTCCTGTTCCATCACGTCTGCTGCTGCTGGGTTAGCGTTGCCGCGTGGTCCCTGTTTATTGAACCACTTATCTTTATTACATTTATGACTGCATGGCGGTACAAAGCATGCTATCCGCACGCTTCTTGCCCTCATGCAAGGCCTGGGTTGTTGTGTCTCACAAAGTGTGGCCTTCTCCTCCTCCTGCGCCACCCTCCTCCTGTTCCATCACGTGTGCTGCTGCTGGGTTAGCGTTACCGGTCCCTTTTCCTGGAACCTCTTATATGTATTACATTTATGACTGCATGCCGACAAAAAACATGTTACCTGTGCAAAGAAAACAGACATTTCCCGCATTTAAAAGACAGTTTTCCCTTTGAAACTTTAAAATCGATTTTCTCAAAAACTATAAGCTCTTTTTGCTAAAAAATTTTTTCCTCTTGTACCCACTCCCAAGGTGCACATACCCTGTAAATTTGGGGTATGTAGCATGTAAGGAGGCTTTACAAACCACAAAAGTTCGGGTCCCCATTGACTTCCATTATGTTCGGAGTTCGGGTCGAACACCCGAACATCGCGGCCATGTTCGGCCTGTTCGGCCCGAACCCGAACATCTAGATGTTCGCCCAACACTGATGATGACACCACGAGTGGGTCCACCAATAGACTGATATAGGGGGTGGCGAAGATGATGTCATATTTAACTCTTTCCTAGTCGGTATTAAATCTGGAGCGAGCAATGGAGAACTCACTTCTGCTTCTTCCTTCTGCACTAGCTCGCAAGGCCGACTTGGACCTCTAAGCATGTTATTCCTTTCTGTAATCTGATATAATGTATGCTGTACATAGGTAGTTTAGTGGAACGTAGGTTAGCAAGAAGTGCCTGAGTGACTTCAGTAGGGAGTCTAATCACGAGCTTGTAACGCAACATGAAGATTGGCATGGCTAGGATATGATGAATGTATCTATCTATATTTCTGTAGTCCTGAATAAATAACGTAAACATTGAAGAAGCCTGAGAAAGTCTATCTACTGTTTGCTGTGTGGAGAGTCAAGTGATCTCACAGTCTGTGAGACGATGGTGTCGAAGCAAGGTGATAAGAACAGTTTATAACAGTGGTGCTGAAATCCTTCCCTGCCTAGCAAAACAGGCAGTCGAGGCCAGGGGCCGAAAATGGTTTCAAGATATTCCACAGCAAAACAAGCGGAATAGACGGACACGGACTGTAAAGCTTATCAAGCTGAGACTGATAAGCTGGGGTGTGAGAGCCGAGCACACACGGGCTGCAATTCGTGGAAACCAGCGGCGAACCTCGTGGATGTTAAACTTTGACTGTAAGTGCACGCAGTCATAGCCAAACCGGATCGCAGGTGACTGGAAGGCTCCGAGGCCGGCTGGCAGCTGCCGCTGGAGATCGATCCGCTGAGCCAGTGTGGGTACACAGAGATGACGCTCAGTAATTCCAGGGGTCCACTCAGGTTCGTGGAGTTGCCACAAGCTGGTCGAATTCGCAGGCTTACAAAGTCCTCTGCTCAGGCAAGTATGTTTTACGTTGTTATGTTGCATTATCTTTATTGTATGAGAGGAGGATAATGTGTTAATGTGTATATTCTGTGTTAATTGTAGTGTGGAGGCTGCGGGCTTCTCATCTCTCCTGTGCGTGAAGGGAGGGGTGAGGAGAGGGGCAGCTCCGATGTAAATACAGAATGTGTTTTCAGAGTTTATGCGCTTTGATTGTTTCTTAGGATTCGATGTTTCTGTGTGGCAGATGTTTTGTTTTCTCTCTCTCTGGGTTTTGTTTTGTTTTTCTCTCCCTGTCCAGAGACTGGGCAGGATGATAGATAAGGGGGGGGGTCCCCCGCGGCAGAGGGAAACCATCAGTGTTAGTGGTGGACAGGGGAGAGAGGTAGCAGAGTAGACAGGAGAGAACAGTTGTAGAACTTAGAAGTAAGTTTTTTCTCGGTGAGCTGTTTTTTTTCTTTTCTCTTTTTTTTCGGGGAGCTGGGTGGACAGCCCTTGTCTCTGGGTAGCTGTGTAAGTTCGCATAGTGACAGCTGAGATAATGGGTGAGGTTTTTGTTTATCTTTCCTCCGTGCGTTTCCAGTCAGAGTTGCTAACATGCTTGTAAATATCTGCATCTGTTATGTTGTTCAGCCAGCTCGTCTGTTGTTCGTCTCAGCAGTACTAGCTGTTAATATGGTTTATAGTTACGCTGCGCGCTTGAGTAGTTCTGATCTGAGTTATGGCGGAGATAAACTGCAGATGATTTGTGTAGAGAGGGAGTTTCCCAAGTCCCTGGGTGAATAATCGCAGCTGGGACGAAGTCTCCGGTCGTAGACAGTGTGTGTGGCGGAATGCTGATATTTTTTTTTTCTCTTCTCTCTGCACTGTGTATAACTATGCATAAAATGTTTGGTATGTGTGAGGTTTGTTTTCTCTCCTAAGATATAGGAACCAGAGGCTGCTATGGGAGCAGCCATCTTAGCTGGCAGTCCAGGACTCAAAATGGCGGCAGTGGAGAGAGCCCGCCCCCGAGAGTCATGGCCCCCACACGTCATGGCAGGGGGGGAGGAGGGGCTGGGGGATCCACGTCACGTCAGGCTGTGCTCGCGGCTCCGGGCAGAGCAGCTGAAAGGAAGGGGGGTAGAAATACAGAGACATTCTCCTGTGTGTCTCGGTTTTCAAAGTATTTCCCCAGAGCTTTTCCCTGGGTCCATGGAAAGGAATGCCGGAATAGGAAGTGTTTCCCAGCTAGGTGCAGGGACACAAGTAGCAGTGCAGATCGGGGAAGTGTCTGTACTGAGTTGCTTACGGGATTATTCCTGTAAGTGGGGCACCTTAATGGGTGGTGCAGCATGAGTTCCCAATAGAGTATAGGGGGGGACAGGGCATCAGGGGGGTGCCGGAGTTGGAAAAAAGGGAGTTGACCAATTCGGGTTTCCGTCGCCGCTTCTGCAGAGCGGTAACGTTTTTTTCCGTTTTTTGTCGTGGACAGGGCCAGAGCTTGACTGAGTGGTCTATGCTGGGCTGGGGCTGTTTTTTTGTGCATTTTTTTTCGTCCACTGATTGGTCAAATATGTTTTTTCCAGCTCCTATCAATTGTAACACAAAGAACAAAAACTGACCGCAGTTCTTGGGGCAATTATACAGATGATAGAATTGCCATGTACAGAGTGACAGTGTATCAGTACGCTGTTTGCCATGTGACTACCTACCATGTGGGTATTCAGGGATCTGCATACAGGCATGCGACGCTGGTATGCTTAGCCCTGCACCCTGTGTAGTTTAAGTGCAAAGTGCTCCTTCCTACAGGGAGGCAGCCGTTTTTTTTTGGTAGTCTAGGTAGTGGCACGGCAAACATTGATCAGAGGGTACAACACACAGAACTTCTAGCAGAGCTGGTATCGCGATGAAGTTCTAGATAAGTAAATGCGATAATGAGTAAGAGCATTGCAGGCTCACCTGCAAAGCAGCAACAGGTGTGGCATCCGGAATCTGTGCATGCGACGGCCGCGCATGGACAGATGAGGGGGGATGTGGAGTGAGCTGCAAAGGGGTGAGAGCTTCCAAAGGTGAAGCGAGCTTCCAAAGGTGAAGTCCGCGGGAGCATATTTTAAACGGGTAAGTACTGAGGATAGTACTGAGGTAGGGGGGTGAAGTTTAACTCCAATCTACCAAAAAGAGTAAACAGAGTTCATGAGAACCATAAAGCAACGAGATCAATTACGTTACAATATATATTGATCAATTTAAAGTGTACAGAGTACAAGCCGCAGGGCGAATCCCAAATCATTAATAAGAATTGATTTGTTTGTATTTCGATTTCAGGTGTTTGGCAATATGGAGTTGAGACAGCTGCAGTGCTGACAGCAAAGCTGGAGATGTCAGTCGGATAAGCGAAAGGTTCCAGATGCCAATCTAAGTTTGGAGAAACACGAGATTCCTGAAATTGGAAAGAGACTAAAACACGAGATTCCTGAAATTGGAAAGAGACTAAAACACGAGATTCCTGAAATTGGAAAGAGACTAAAAACCGAGGTTCCTGAGATCGGAAAACGTCTAAAAAAACTGTCTGAGCAAAGCATAATGCAAATTGCTAATGTTTTTCTTTCCCAAGGTGGTGCTTTTATAATGAAGAGTACCATGCTGATGGTGATCCTAGGTTGCCATTCCGTCCTAGGAGAACGAAGAGAGGACATTCTCATGTATAATAAGGGGTTAATGAGAATGCAAGGCCCAAGCATGTTAATGTTGGGTGACAAAGGTACTGATCCTTTCACACCTCCCTCTGATTGGCACAGATGGACCAAGCAGGGATGGAGGGAAAGAGCACTTGTGCCAGGAGAAAACAAATTTCATGGCACAATGTGGGTGAAAGGTCTGAAGGGTCAGGTGTGCGGGCAGTGGGGATTGAATGGCAGTGTAAATCTGCTATTTAATACCACACTCCCAGAATCAACGCACCGATCCAAAGGTTTGTTAAAAGGTACATTGCAGTACAATGGGTACGTGCAAAAGGTGGAGTGTGTGATTCAGGGGTACCTTGTCTTGGTTATGCAGAGTGAGATGGTTCCAGATTGGAGAGGAACGAGTAGGAGGCGTCAATTCTCCTGCCGGAGAGACGCGGGGGACAACATCACACTCTGGAGCTACCAACAGAGAGTGCCTCTGAAACAACTATACACACGTAAAGGCTGGAAAGCCAAGGGTGGGTGGTTCTCGAAACAAGAAGTAAAAATCGAGATCAAGCCACATTTCCAGGTGACAAAGAGGGTGGGGAGAGCGGTCCCGGGGGAGGGAAAGCCCACACAGGGAACCCCATTCACACCACACGGGTCACAACAGGGGACGATATTACACAGTCCATATGCAACAGCTTATCGTCATGATAGTTGGGTAAGTGAAGAGGTACTCTTAATCGAACGATTGCAGAGAGTACAATCTTCCCGACCTCAGGTACATAGTGTGCCTCAGGACATAAGGGGGGAAGAGGTCCAATCAGGACAGCTGGGGACATATTTTGTCAGCGAGAGATTGGACAAGGGGAGGTATATTAATTTTTCTGGAGAAGGATCTTTTGCATGGCAGCTTCGAGATGTTTGGGTGAACAAATGGAAACGGTGCAACATTCCTTTAGGCACCGCTACTTCCTTAGTTCCCACCTCAACCCGTGTCTTACACCAGGACCTGAGAGGTCAACCTTTTTTGGTGCTAGACGGGGAGGTGAAGCAAATAGAGTTGTCCTCATGCGGGCAATTCTTGCAGAAGTACCTGCGTTGGCCGGGGCAAGTCAAATTTAGTGAAGAAGCCTGCAGGCTCAATAACGCAGAATGCGAGGCTACCATTAAAAAGATCCACCCTGAAGCCCAACCGATAGTTCCGGTGGCTGAAGGAAAGGTTTGGGTTTTTAACATAAGTTCTAATGATACATTCAAGGTATATTCTCATAATCGTTCCGATAAGGGGGAGTTTCCAAGGGGAACATATTGGGTGAGTGGAGATCCCATATGGATCCAGTCATCCAGGTTGGATGACGTTGTTTCTCAAAATGTTAAGAGAACTATAAAGAGCAAAGTTTCACGGGTAGTTCCCGTCCTGAAAGAGAACATGACATGGGACAAAGGGGAACAGGTTTTGATCCAAGACGACCACATTTTGTTACAAAGGTTAAACAAACAGTACACTAAGTTAGAGGTAAGATTTCACCATGATACAGGTGATCTTTACGAGGTAGAATACAAAAATGAGCAGGTGAGTTCCAGTCTGACCTGGTGGACAAAGGTTCCGGGGATGTTCCAGGGACACTCGGACTGGGCCTCTGCAGTTCCAAAGTTCTTTCTACACCCACTGGTCGTCTGGATGGGGATGACAACATTAGGCATCATTATCCAGGTGAGGTTGCGTGTTAAAATTACTTAAAACAAATTAACCTGGTCCAGGGATTGGTGCCTCATAAACAATCTCCTGAACCAATAGTTTAAATTAAGGGATATACAGGGTTACGGGTATAGGTTTAGTAGTACTTGTGATGGAGCTGATTGTATAAAGGCGTTCTTTTAGAAGGCACCTGGCACTGCTCCGTTTTGTAACAACCAAACGAGTTTCACTTTTCTGTGGTCATGCAAGTTTGTGAGTGATACGGAAGTGACGCAAATGCTGAGCATGTGGTATAGAGGGACTTAGAAGTAGGGCCTCCCCAGAGAGCCTGGTTACAGGAAGACCAAGAGGTCTTGCTCTCTCTCTTCCAGGGGTAACCGCCTAGAGCACAGAAGTTGTGTGAGCACGAACATCGAAAAGTGAAATCTAAAGAAAATAAACCAGGTACGGGTTAGGTTCAGAAGTGGGGATCTGCGGATCAAGCCTTTTTAGGGGGGATTGTTATAATTTAAGTAGGCCTCAGTTATTTGGACTGAGTTAGTCAAAAAGGCTTGATGAGCAGACCTGTCCTTTAAGGGGATTTTCTCTGTAGAGAGAAAATCTGCAGTTCTGTCAGCAGAACTAGAACATACCAAGAAGCTGTGCTGAACAAGGCCGCAGGTCTCCCTGACCTGGACATGGAACAATAAACATCAGCCATGTTTTGTAAATATCCACATTCCTGCATGTATGTCAAATGCCTCATTGATTATTAATCGAGTAGGCGGGTATGATGACACCACGAGTGGGTCCACCAATAGACTGATATAGGGGGTGGCGAAGATGATGTCATATTTAACTCTTTCCTAGTCGGTATTAAATCTGGAGCGAGCAATGGAGAACTCACTTCTGCTTCTTCCTTCTGCACTAGCTCGCAAGGCCGACTTGGACCTCTAAGCATGTTATTCCTTTCTGTAATCTGATATAATGTATGCTGTACATAGGTAGTTTAGTGGAACGTAGGTTAGCAAGAAGTGCCTGAGTGACTTCAGTAGGGAGTCTAATCACGAGCTTGTAACGCAACATGAAGATTGGCATGGCTAGGATATGATGAATGTATCTATCTATATTTCTGTAGTCCTGAATAAATAACGTAAACATTGAAGAAGCCTGAGAAAGTCTATCTACTGTTTGCTGTGTGGAGAGTCAAGTGATCTCACAGTCTGTGAGACGATGGTGTCGAAGAAAGGTGATAAGAACAGTTTATAACATCCTGCAGCTCACAGAACTGCCCCCTTCCTTTCCCTGCTACAGTTGACTTTGGATATAGCAGCAGCAGAGCCGGATTAAGGCTAAATGGGGCCCTAAGCAAAGTAACTGATTGGGGCCCCCCCATCATGTCGTAATAGAATCAGAAGATGCAGCTGCACAGCAACATGCCGCACACACCGGGGCAGCCGAGCTACTGGTTGCTATGGGCAACAGCCCGCTCTTCTCTGTGAGTGCACAATGCAGGGAATAGCAGCGGCAAAATGCAGAGTGAGAGATGAATGGCTGGGACATTTGCACTCAGGGGCTGGGGCACCCCTGTGAAGAGGGCGCCAGATATCACAGCAGCAGCACTTTCCCCCTGCATCTCCAGCCTGGCAATAGCAGAAAGCTCTGGACACTGCCAAAAAGGAAGCCGTTCCCCAGACAGAATTACATAACCACCCCCACCACCGAACAACCGATTTCCTCCCAAACTAGACAACCACCATGCAGCCTCCATCCCAGTGAATACGATAGTCCAGCAGAGAAGGCAGCCGCAGCGGGGGAGAATGATAGCACCAGATGACTCGCGATCCAAGCAATAGAGGTCCCGTCATCCGGAGCCCATCTGTCTCCTCTAGAGTGCTGCCGCTCTGTTACTACTACTATTACTACTTCCTACTTCCTGTCTGATCTGAGAATCAGGAAGTTCAGAGCGAGCGGCTGCACTGTAGAAGAGACAGATGGTGTAACGATACTACCTGCTCCTCGCTCCTGCGGAGACGCATCCTCTTCCGGCTTGCGCTCCACGGACTCTTCCTCCTCTGCTAGCGTGCGTCCCAAGGGGCGCACGCCGTACGCCAGAGGGCGGCGCGCGTTCCGAAGGTGACGTCACCAGGTCATCTTAAGCCTTCCGGGAACGCCGCGCCACGCCAGTTATAGCGTCTGCTAGGCTAGCTAGGTAGCTGTTCGTGAAGCTGAGCGAGTTAGTGGTGGTAGCCTGTGTATCTGTATTGCCTTTTGTGTACCGACCTGATTACTGTCCGACTATCCGCTTGCCTGATCCCTGTATCCGTATTGCCTTCTGTGTACCGACCTGATTTCCGCCTGACTATCTGTTTGCCTGATCCCTGTACCTGTATTGCCTTCCGTGTACCGACCTGATTTCCGCCTGACTATCCGTGTGCCTGATCCCTGTACCTGTATTGCCTTCCGTGTACCGACCTGATTTCCGCCTGACTATCCGCTTTCCTGTTACCTGTATCCAGAGGCGGCCTTTGGGGGGGGCCACTGGGGCGGTCGCCCCAGGCCCCGCGTCTGAAGGAGGCCCCGCGGCCAGACAGTATAGGGAATTTGCTGATATTACCTTCCGTGCGTTGCTATGAGCTCAGGAGAGCCCAACGCTGCCTCCATACACGCCCCCTCAGTTCCCGGCCAATAGAGGCAGTCAACACTTCTCTCTGCTTCAGCCTCCGCCTCTAAACCCGCCCCCTCCTCATAGCAGCAGCCAACAGCCTCCAGAGTAGTGTTTGCCATTTCCGTGAGGCCCCGCCTCTAACCCCGCCCCCTCTCGTTCTGCCAGGCATGAGGGCGACAGAGAGACTATGTTCTCCTGCGTGGCTGTGTCCCCCTGACTCCCCCAGACAGAGAGACTCGAGCAGGAGCTGCAGCCAGTGAGTGGACACAGGCAGGAGGGCACACACCAGAGAGTGTGTGTGTGTGAGAGACAGGCACAGCCAGCCAGCTCTGAGGACACAGGCAGCAGCAGCAGCAGCAGCAGAATTACCAGGGATCTGTGGTGGGCACAGAAGAGGTGACAACACATGGGTCAGAGAGACACACACACAGTTTGTGTGCCTGATGCAGCAGCTGCGGCAGTAGCAATAAATGATGAGCATCTAACAATCATGCTGATGCTGCTGCATTGCTCTCTCTTTTTTTTTTTTTTACTGATTTTAAAATAGTGTTTTTCTATTATATACATGTGGGATTTCTGGGGCTAAACATGAATGATAGCATGGTATTGATAAGCTGCCTGCTTATCAATATCATGCTGTGGCCCCAGAAATCCCCTCTTCCCCACTGAGACCACTCATGTATATAGGAAACACACACAGAAAATCTGCTAGTTTCATATTCAAGCCAGCTATCAGCACAGCACATTGGAATGTGGAAGATTTACAGCACTTGCCTAACAAGAGGGAAGCCTTCTATAGAGGTTTCCCATGGCGTCCTCTGGTCCCCTGTTGCTGTGGACACCCAAAGATTTCCGACAAGGGCTTGTCGGAAATCTGAGCAGGCCCCGCTCCTCTTCACAGAGCTGTACTGTACCTGTGGAACTCATAATCTGATCCTTTCACAGTCAAATGTCCTACCATATTATTATTATGTATTTATATAGCCCTGACATCTCCTGCAGCACTTTACAGAGTACATAGTCATGTCACTGACTGTCCTCAGAGGAGCTCACAATCTAACCATACCATAGTCATAGTCTAATGTCCTACCATATTATTATTATGTATTTATATAGCACTGACATCTTCTGCAGCACTTTACAGAGTACATAGTCATGTCACTGACTGTCCTCAGAGGAGCTCACACTCTAATCCTACCATAGTCATAGTCTAATGTCCTACCATATTATTATTATGTATTTATATAGCACTGACATCTTCTGCAGCACATTACAGAGTACATAGTCATGCCACTGACTGCCCTCAGAGGAGCTCACACTCTAATCCTACCATAGTCATAGTGTAATGTCCTACCATATTATTATTATGTATGTATATAGCACTGACATCTTCTGCAGCACATTACAGAGTACATAGTCATGTCACTGACTGTCCTCAGAGGAGCTTACTATCTAATCCTACCATAGTCATAGTGTAATGTCCTACCATATTATTATTATGTATTTATATAGCACTGACATCCTCTGCAGCACATTACAGAGTACATAGTCATGTCACTGACTGTCCTCAGAGGAGCTCACACTCTAATCCTACCATTCATAGTGTAATGTCCTGCCATATTATTATGATGTATTTATATAGCACTGACATCTTCTGCAGCACTTTACAGAGTACATAATCATGTCACTGACTGTCCTTAGAGGAGCTCACAGTCTAATCCTTACCAGTGTCATAGTCTAATGTCCTACCATAGTCATAGTCTAATGTCCTACCATATTATTATTATGTATTTATATAGCCCTGACATCTCCTGCAGCACTTTACAGAGTACATAGTCATGTCACTGACTGTCCTCAGAGGAGCTCACCATCTAATCCTACCATAGTCATAGTCTAATGTCCTCCCATATTATCATAGAAGCACTGCACAGAGTGCATAGAGTTGTCAGTAATTGACTGTCCTTAAAGAAGCTATTAGTCCAATGACTATCCTAGCCATAGTGTGATGATTTCACTCTAGGCTTGTTATGTGGAAAAGCATATTCTGTATAACACTATCTGTATTTGATCTGTGGGACATGATATCTGCATTTGATCTGTGGGGCATGATATTTGCATTTGATCTGTGGGGCATGATATCTGCATTTGATCTGTGGGGCATGATATCTGAATTTGGTTCTGTGGGGGACATGATATCTACATTTGGTTCTGTGGGAGCATGATATCTATATTTGATCTGTGTGGGGCATGATATCTGCATTTGATCTGTGGGGACATGATATATGCATTTGATCTGTGTGGGGCATGATATCTGCATTTGATCTGTGTGGGGCATGATATCTGCATTTGATCTGTGTGGGGCATGATATCTGCATTTGATCTGTGTGGGGCATGATATCTGCATTTGGTTTTGTGGGGGGCATGATATCTGCATTTGATCTGTGAGGGGCATGATATCTGCATTTGATCTGTGTGGGGCATGATATCTGCATTTGATCTGTGTGGGGCATGATATCTGCATTTGGTTCTGTGGGGGGCATGATATCTGCATTTGATCTGTGAGGGGCATGATATCTGCATTTGATCTGTGAGGGGCATGATATCTGCATTTGATCTGTGAGGGGCATGATATCTGCATTTGATCTGTGAGGGGCATGATATTTGCATTTGATCTGTGTGGGGCATGATCTCTGCATTTGATCTGTGTGGGACATGATATCTGCATTTGATATGTAGGGGACATGATATCTGCATTTTACCTGTGAGGGGCATAATATCTGCATTACAATTATTTTCAGGCAGGCGCCCCTGCCCGCAGTCATGCCTTGCTGCGGTCGCACTGAAAACCCTGTTCTTCTGGTTGAGCTGGAGATGGATGTTAGGCTACCTTGGAGAGCTGGGAATGGTTTCTAGGCTGACTGAGGAGCTGGGGATGAGTACTAGACTGGCTGGGGAGCTGGGGAGGAGTACTAGGCTGACAGAGGAGTTGGGGATGGGTACTAGGCTGGTTGTGGAGCATGTCTGGCTAGAGATACAAACTTTGGTCTCCAAACCTTGTACCTCTATCCAGACACACTCCCCAGTCAACCTAGCACCTATCCCCAGACAGTCAGGTACACACCCCTAGCTCCCCAGCCTGTACCTATCCCAAGTTCCCCAGCCAGCCTTTACCTATCCTTAGCTCCCCAGCCAGCTTAGTACCCATCCCCAGTATATTGGTTGGCTTAGTGGCTTTTAACAAACGTAATTGTTTTTAAAGAATAATAAGGGATACTGCATTAGAGGTGGACAAGCCAGTGAACGTGGTGGTACGGTACATGACCTCCACCTATGGCTCTAGGCCCCGCGTATGACACTCGCCCCAGGCCCCGCATACTCTAAGGCCGCCTCTGCCTGTATCCATATTACCTTCCGTGTACCGATCTGATTTCCGCCTGACTACCCACTTGCCTGATCCCCGTACCCGTGTCGACACCAGGGCACCGACCCGATTACCGCTTGATCATCTCCAGTACTGTGTGGGGGATTCCTGAGGCCTGACCACCTGTGCCTCGGCCTCTCGCCACGCACGGTCTGGCTCAGGCGGACCCCGGGGGCTAGATTACAGTCTGCATAAACACCATTGCCTATACACTCCTGAATAAACTTGTTCCTCTCTGTTAACCCCTTCCCGCTGTCATCAGTGCGAACCTCACGTACCGGCAAGCCGTTACATTATAACTGGCCCAAAAAATTATGGAGGACCTTCAACGTCAGATTGACGCCTTGTCCGAGGCTATGAAAGGCCTTGTGGATATGGTCACTCCACTAGTTCAAGCACAGGTTCAAGCACAGGCCCAGGCGCAGGCCCAAGCACAGGCGCAGGCCCAAGCACAGGCGCAGGTCGCAGTTGCTCCTGCTGATGCCCTTCCACTGGGTGTAGGGGCGCCCGATCCCCCGGTAGATCCGGCTGCACCTCCCCCTCCTGTGGGTGCAGTAACGGAACCAAAACTTCCTCTCCCAGGAAAGTTTTCTGGCAATCGCAATACCTTCAGTAACTTTAAAGAGAATCTGTATTGTTAAAATCGCACAAAAGTAAACATACCAGTGTGTTAGGGGACATCTCCTATTACCCTCTGTCACAATTTCACCGCTCCCCGCCGCATTAAAAGTAGTCAAAAACAGTTTTAAAAAGTTTGTTTATAAACAAACAAAATGGCCACCAAAACAGGAAGTAGGTTGATGTACAGCATGTCCACACATAGAAAATACATCCATACACAAGCAGGCTGTATACAGCCTTACTTCTGAATCTCAAGAGATCACTTGTGTGTGTTTACCTTCTGTCCCCAGCTTCTCTCATGCACTGAACATTACAGGCTTCCTGCAGACAGCTCTGCCTATGTCGTTAATTCCTTAGTATGTGACAGACCAGCTCCTTTCACAGCCTCCAGAGGAGGATTTTTATCCAGCTCTCTTCTATCACTGATAAGATAGCAGAGAAGCTGCTGGCTTATGTAAATAAAACACACACTGGAGTGTGCATAGAGGAACAGTTCAACACTGAAGAACTTGGCAGCCTTCCAGACACAGGCGGACAAGTCTGACAGGGGAAAGATACATTGATTTATTACAGAGATGGTTATAGTAGAAAGAGCTGCAGTAAGCCACAACACATTAGAATAGGTTTAGGAACGTGTAGGATTTTAGAAAAAACATTGTAATTTTTGTTACAGAGTCACTTTAAGAACTCCTGTTTGATGTACTTCTTTGTAAGACCTAGATCCTCTGGCTCAGAGATCCAGAAAGTTGCACTAGTGATCTCTCTGTTGCAGGGGGACTCACAGGCGTGGGCCTTTAGTCTTCCCCAGGGACATCCTGCACTCTCATCTGTGGAAGGGTTCTTTGAGGCCATGGGAGTCCTATATTCTGACCCTGACGCCACCTCCACCGCTTCTCAGAAATTGCGTGGGTTGAGGCAGGGAAGGAATACTGCGGAGGTTTACGCCGCAGAGTTTAGGCGGTGGTCCGTGGACACCCGCTGGAACGACCCAGCCTTATTGGACCAGTTCATCCACGGGCTGGCGGACCCGGTGAAGGATCTCCTGGTCAACTTTTCACCCCCAGCTTCTTTAGATGAAGCGATAACCCTGGCCATCAGGGGGAATCGTCGCCTCCGGCAGCGTCTCCAGGAGAGATCGGCCGGTGCCACTCCTTCGTTCACTGTATCCCCTCCTGCTGCTGCTGCAACGGAGGAGGAACCCATGCAAATCGGGGCTTCTAAGCTCACGGTAGCGGAGAGAACCAGGAGGCGGTCCCAGGGACTTTGCCTTTATTGTGGGGGAACGGGACATTTTGTGCGAAATTGTCCAGAAAAGAAGTCGGGAAATGCCAATGCCTGGGGGAGTCAGAGGGAGCTTTCTTGGGCAGGAAGGATGTTCCTCTTAATACCCAACATTTTCTGGTTCCTGTCTGCCTGGACTGGAAGAGGCAGGTATTCTCTGGGCAGGCGTTCATTGACAGCGGAGCCGCCGGGAGTTTCCTGGACCTTGCAGTAGCCAAACGTCTGAATATCCCTGCCGTCCCGCTAGATAAGCGGGTTCAAGTCACTGCCATTGACGACTCTCCGATACAACTGGGACAGCCCATGGCAGTAACTCCGGAGTTGCACCTCACGATTGGAGCACTGCACTCAGAGGGGATTACCTTTTACCTATTGAACATGCCATCCACCCCCATTAGGGTTGCCATGGTTAAGACAACACAATCCGGTACTGAATTGGCAAACAGGTCAACTGGTAAAGTGGTCGGGCTTCTGTCAAAGTAGCTGTATTGCTGCCCTACCGGTCCGCAGCACACAGGTACAGACATTGTCTATCCCAGAGCCGTATGGCATGTTTTCCGATGTATTCTCTCCATGCGCGGCGGATGAGCTGCCCCCGCACCGCTCATACGATTGCCCCATAGATCTCCTCCCCGGGACTATGCCTCCTCGTGGTCGCTTGTTCAACCTCTCTGCCCCTGAGAGGACAGCGATGAGGACTTACATCAGGGAGAACTTGCAGAAGGGGTTCATCAGGCCCTCTAATTCCCCTGCAGGGGCCAGATTTTTCTTCGTAGAAAAAAAAGATGGGGGCCTCAGGCCCTGTATTGATTAGGGGACTGAATAAAATAACCATAAAAAATCGGTACCCTCTGCCGTTGATTGACGACCTGTTCGGACAAATCGCTGGGGCGCGAATTTTCACCAAATTGGACCTGCGGGGGGCATACAACCTCATCCGGATTCGCCAGGGGGATGAGTGGAAGACGGCCTTTAATACTCATGAGGGGCATTACGAGTATTTGGTCATGCCCTTCGGGCTCTGTAACGCCCCGGCCGTCTTCCAGGAGTTCGTCAATGACGTCTTGCGAGACTTCTTGGGGAAGTTCGTCATCGTCTATCTTGACGACATCCTAGTGTTCTCTCCATCTTTGTCAGTCCACCGGGAACAGGTCCGGGCAGTTCTTCGCAAGTTGAGGGAGCACCACTTATATGCCAAGTTAGAGAAGTGCACCTTTGAGGCCAATCAAGTGCCCTTCCTAGGCTACATTATTTCCAGCGCAGGCCTGACTATGGATCCAGCCAAAGTCTCCGCAGTTTTGAATTGGCCACAACCCACCAACTTAAAATCTCTGCAGCGATTTTTGGGGTTCGCCAATTTTTATAGGAGATTTATTAAGGGATTCTCCATCCAGGTGGCCCCTCTCACTGACCTAACTAAAAGGGGGGCAGATCCCACTCAGTGGACTCCCCAGGCTTGTCAGGCCTTCAGGGTTTTGAAGGAGGCCTTCTGTTCGGCCCCGCTTCTGGTACATCCGGATACCGCACGCCCATTTGTGGTAGAGGTTGACGCATCTGAACTGGGGGTAGGGGCGGTCCTCTCCCAATATTCAGGCTCCCCGGAAAAGTTGCATCCCTGTGCCTACTTCTCTAGGAAATTCTCACCAGCGGAGCAAAATTACGACATTGGCAATCGCGAGTTGCTGGGCATTAAATGGGCTTTCGAGGAATGGAGGCACTGGCTGGAGGGCGCCGATCTTCCGGTTACCGTTTTCACAGACCACAAAAACTTAGAATACCTTGAGTCTGCCAAAAGATTAAACCCCAGACATGCCCGGTGGGCCCTGTTCTTCACCAGATTTAAGTTTACCATCACTTACAAGCCCGGCCCGAAGAACGTGAAGGCGGACGCTCTGTCCCGCTATTTCTGTCCGAATCCGCCTCGCGCTCAAACCCCCGAACCCATTCTGCCCGCCCGCTGCTTTGTCGCCGCCACGACAATGCTCAGCTCCACTGGGGACCTAGTGGAGAATTTGTCTCATCACCAGGATGAGGTTCCCTCAGGGAAAGCACCAGGGCTTCTGTATGTTCCTCCGCAGTGGAGGTTGCAGGTTCTGCAACACTTTCATGAAAGTAAGACGGCAGGACATCCGGGTCAAGCCAGGACTCGGGAACTGTTGACGCGCCTGGTTTGGTGGCCTTCTTTACCGCGAGATACGCGGGCCTTCGTCAGAGCATGCCCAGTCTGCGCCCGCAACAAGACTCCTAGGACAGCCCCCAGAGGTTCTCTCCTTCCTCTGCCCATACCATCCAAACCACGGACCGATGTGTCCATGGATTTTATTGTAGATTTACCCCCGTCAGAGGGATACACGGTGATTTGGGTGGTTGTGGACCGCTTCAGCAAAATGTCTCACTTTATCCTGCTGACCAAATTGCCTTCAGCCAAGGAGTTGGCAAACCTCTTCGTCACTCACGTGTTCAGGCTCCATGGTATCCCAGAAAGGGTGGTCTCAGATCGAGGGGTGCAATTCGTGTCCAAGTTTTGGAGGTCATTCTGCTCTCGTCTGGGAATGGAGCTGGCGTTTTCATCAGGATTCCATCCTGAATCCAACGGCCAGACCGAGAGGGTAAACCAATCCCTGGAGCAATACCTGCGTTGCTTTGTCTCCAACAACCAGGAACAGTGGGCCGAATACCTCCCATTTGCAGAGTTTGCCCACAATAACGGGGTGAGTTCATCCACGGGCAGATCCCCTTTCAAGGTGGTCAATGGCCTCGACCCCAGGTTCTCGCTTCTGGTAGGTCCACCCTCCAACTTACCTGTCTTAGAAGAAAGATTGCAGCATATGATGGACATATGGAAAGAAACCGAGAGGAATTTGCAGGTCGCCACGCAGAAACAGAAATCTGCCTTTGACAGGCGTAGAGCACCGGAACCGGTGTTCTCACCAGGGGACCTAGTTTGGGTATCGACGAGGCATATTCCCGTGCGTCAACCAATGCCGAAACTGGGCCCCAGATTTATAGGTCCCTTTCCGGTTCTAAAGAGGTTGAATAGGGTGGCATATAAGGTGAAATTGCCAGGGTCCATGAAAATCGGGAATTCTTTCCACGTGTCGCTTCTGAAACCGGCTGATCCCTCCCAGCTTTCTGCTGCCCCCCGTCCTCCAGTCACGGTTCAGGGGGAAACCGAATACGAGGTGGATAGGATTTTAGATTCCAGGAAATTCAGGAATTCATTGCAATATCTTCTCGAATGGAAAGGTTACGGGCCAGAGGAGAGGTGTTGGGTCCCGGCTCGACGGGTACATGCTCCTGAATTAATCCAGGAATTTCACGCTAACTTCCCAGACAAACCGGGGTTAGAGTGCCCGGAGGTCACTCCTCAGGGGAGGGGGGGGTACTGTAACGATACTACCTGCTCCTCGCTCCTGCGGAGACGCATCCTCTTCCGGCTTGCGCTCCACGGACTCTTCCTCCTCTGCTAGCGTGCGTCCCAAGGGGCGCACGCCGTACGCCAGGGGGCGGCGCGCGTTCCGAAGGTGACGTCACCAGGTCATCTTAAGCCTTCCGGGAACGCCGCGCCACGCCAGTTATAGCGTCTGCTAGGCTAGCTAGGTAGCTGTTCGTGAAGCTGAGCGAGTTAGTGGTGGTAGCCTGTGTATCTGTATTGCCTTTTGTGTACCGACCTGATTACCGTCCGACTATCCGCTTGCCTGATCCCTGTATCCGTATTGCCTTCTGTGTACCAACCTGATTTCCGCCTGACTATCCATTTGCCTGATCCCTGTACCTGTATTGCCTTCCGTGTACTGACCTGATTTCCGCCTGACTATCCGTGTGCCTGATCCCTGTACCTGTATTGCCTTCCGTGTACCGACCTGATTTCCACCTGACTATCCGCTTGCCTGATCCCTGTATCCATATTACCTTCCGTGTACCGATCTGATTTCCACCTGACTACCCACTTGCCTGATCCCCGTACCCGTGTCGACACCAGGGCACCGACCCGATTACCGCTTGATCATCTCCAGTACTGTGTGGGGGATTCCTGAGGCCTGACCACCTGTGCCTCGGCCTCTCGCCACGCACGGTCTGGCTCAGGCGGACCCCGGGAGCTAGATTACAGTCTGCATAAACACCATTGCCTATACACTCCTGAATAAACTTGTTCCTCTCTGTTAACCCCTTCCTGCTGTCATCAGTGCGAACCTCACGTACCAGCAAGCCGTTACAGATAGGTTTCAGATGACGGGATCTCTATCGCTTGGATCATGGATAGGTGAGTGAGCGTTTGCCATCTGCTGCTATCATTCTTGCTGCAGCTGTGGTTCTCTGTGGGAAGGGAGGGAGGAGTGGGCAGTGGCAGAGCGCACAGTAGCAGGAGGGGGACCTAGGAGGAGAGCCTGGCACTGAAGACAATCAGCAGCGCACCGCATCATTTGACAAGACAAGACAAGACAAATAACATTTATATCGCGCTTTTCTCCTGGCGGACTCAAAGCGCCAGAGCTGCAGCCACTAGGACGCGCCCTATAGGCAGTAGCAGTGTTATAGAGACTTGCCTAAGGTCTCCTACTGAATAGGTGCTGGCTTACTGAACAGGCAGAGCCGAGATTCAAACCCTGGTCTCCTGTGTCAGAGGCAGAGCCCTTAAAGGGACTCCGAGCAGTGCCTGTGGGTATGCCTTTAAGCATACACAACTAATTAATTATATCCTCACACCTACCAGCACGATGTTTGTAATTATATCCCCCTGGGTTCCTTATATTTCATTGCATTGTGCTGAATCGGCTGCCGACTTTGGAGAAAAGTCGTCCTGTGTAATACAATGTAACTATGGAAAGATGCATATCATTTTGAAGCTCTCTTTCTCCTCTTTCCAATGATAGATAAACTGCCACCCTACGCCTTTTAGTTTTCACTATTTTCGCGATCAAAATTTCAGTGGCGGTGATTTTGATCGCGAAAATAGCGAAAACTAAAAGGCATAGGGCGGCGGTTTATATATCATTGGAAAGAGCAGAAATAGAGCTTTAAAATGATATGCATCTTCCCATAGTTACTGCACTGCTCAGAGTCCCTTTAACCATTATACCATCCAGCCACTGCTGACAGGATAGCAAGGGCTGGTTTATGTGCTGATGGGGCCCCTTTGACTCTGAATGGGGGCCCCAAGTGACTGCTTTTGTTGCCTGGTCGGTAATCCGGCCCTGAGCAGCAGTGTGTGTACAGAGCATGGAGCAGCAGTGTGTGTACAGAGCATGGAGCAGCAGTGTGTGTACAGAGCATGGAACAGCAGCGTGTGTACAGAGCATGGAACAGCAGTGTGTGTACAGAGCATGGAGCAGCAGTGTGTGTACAGAGCATGGAGCAGCAGTGTGTGTACAGAGCATGGAGCAGCAGCGTGTGTACAGAGCATGAAGCAGCAGCGTGTGTACAGAGCATGAATCAGCAGCGTGTGTACAGAGCATGGATCAGCAGTGTGTGTACAGAGCATGGAACAGCTCTGGAGAGCTTAACAGAGCCAGGTATGAGCACAGCCCTGTGCCCTGCTGGGTGAATGCTTCACTTTCCCCTTCATTACCAATGTCAGCTGTCCTCATTATTATCTGCATCCAAACTGCTCCTTAATCCTGATCGATCTCGTTGTCGATTGGGAGCAAAACAGACATTTAGGAAATAATTGTCCGATCCTGTCAGTCGGGGGGGGGGGGGGGGGAATTGTTTTATGTGTACCCAGCATGATGTCCTACCATATTATTATACAGTATTGTGCGTGGCTGAGGGAGACCTTTGAGGAATCACCCCCTTGAAAATCCTGGGTTTGTACCTGTATTCAGCGATTAATGGGAATCCCCTGCTAATTGCCCAAGTGAGAATGTGCCCTGAAACACATTTTTCAGTTTAAAAATACATATATTTACATAGATCCGTTCAACAGTTCTGAAATAGGGACAAATTAGGAAGAAAGAGGGGCAGAGGGATTTGGTTCCCAAAGAGGGACTGTCCCTCCAAAAGAGGGACAGTTGGGTGCTATGGTTTTGTGTAGGGGACAGTGCTGGTGGGTGAAGGAGGATGGGGAAGACTTTGGAGGATCAAGAGGCTTCTGTCTTTTAAGGTGGTACTCATTTGGGGCACTATGAGAGACGAAACCTGAGACGAAAGGGTTCAAAAGTTGTTTACATACCTGGGGCTTCCTCCAGCCCCCTCCACAGAGATCATTCGCTCCCTCACCGCCGCCCTCCGCTTCCTGGATGCTCCGGTAGATCCCCCATTATCTTCGGCCAGTTGGGCATGCTGCACATGTACTACTGCGCAGCCACAGGAGTGTGCGCATACTGCGCCTCCAGGTGTACTGCGCCTACTGGAACCCCAGTGCCCAGTGTGCGCATACTGCGCCTCCAGGCGTACTGCGCCTACTGGCCCCCACTGCCCAAAGATAACAGAGCATCTATCGGAGCATCCAAAAGTGGGATGATGGCGGTGAGGAAGCATTCTGTGTGGAGGTGGCTGGAGGAAGCCTCAGGTATGTATAAAGCTTTTCAACCCTTTCGTCTCAGGTTCACTTCAAAGTAATTGTATGAAGCCACAAGCAAAGCTTTTAAATGGATTGATAAAATGTATGAATTATTTAAAGCTTGAAAGGAAGCAGTGGCCTCAGCCCCAGCTTAGCAGGTGCCTCACATGGACTTACCTTTCAGTGTGTTCTGCAATGTGATGGGAACTACAGCAAATGGAGAAGTTGCTTAGATGAAAGGAGCACAATATCGGCCCCTGTATGTATCCACTCAGCTGGACCTCCAAGCTGCATTGCTAACAGAGGAAATTGCAGATGTATTCAGCACTTCAGCAGCACTGCTAACAGAGAAAGTTGCCGATGTGCTCTTCAGACAGCACTTAATTGTGCATGTACCTTATTCTGTGACAGATTCTGGACAGAGCTAAACATTTCTCTGCTGCAAGGCTAAGTAAATAGTGATGCTCAAATACCCCTTTTTAAAATTCGAGTTTGGTCGAATTCGAATAGTAAATTATTCGAGGTCAGTCGAATATTCGAGTCGAATAATTTTTACTATTCGATTCGACCTCGGACTTCGAGCTCACTATTCGAGTCGGTATTCGAGCTAACTATTCGAGCTGACTATTCGAATTGGCTTTAAATAGCTTCCAACACTTGTTTTGAGGGTGAATGATGCAAGAAACCTCTTTTTTTCCAAGTAACAACAGCAAGTGATTATGTGGGGATGTTCCTTTAAAAAAAAATGTGGAAAGAGAAGTTGTGTCCTTAATTTTGTTCAGTAGTGTTACTGTATATACTTGTTCTTCTTCTTCTTTATCTTTCTTCTTCTTCTTCTCGATCTTCTTCTTCTATATCTTCTTCTTCTTCTTCTATATTGTCTTCTTCTTCTTCTTCTTCTTCTTCTTCTTCTTCTTCTTCTTCTTCTTCTTCTTCTTCTTCTTCATCTTCTTCTTCTTCTTCTTCTTCTTCATCTTCTTCTTCTTCTTCTTCATCTTCTTCTTCTTCATCTTCTTCATCTTCTTCATCTTCTTCATCTTCTTCTTCTTTTTCATCTTCTTCTTCATCTTCTTCTTCTTCTTCATCTTCATCTTCTTCTTCTTCTTCATCTTCATCTTCTCCTTCCTTTTCAATATCGTCTTCTTCTTCTTCACGTATTTCTCTTTTCAATTTTTTTTTTAAAGAAATGCAGCTATTTTTGAGCGTAACAAATAGCTGGTGGGCGCACGCATGTTGGAAGCGCCATTGTATGTGCTCCCTGGCAGTGGAAACACAAAGACAGCAGGAGGTAAATTCAGCAGCAGGAGGAGGAGGATGAGTGTGTGGCAGCAGGCAGTCAATGAGGCAGGCAGCTCGCCGTGACATAATAGCCCTGGTACCTAGCGGTGATACCAGGGCTGTAAATAAACACAACAGGAGGTCCCAGACAGCGGTCGTGCAGCCCACATTGTGTCCAATACACAACTGGGACAACACAGTTTTCAACCCGGGCACCTCAGAAAAATTAAACCTTTTTTTTTTTTTTTAATGGTTTGTTTGGTTTTGGTTTTGCAACCAATATAGCTATTGTTTGACGTAATAGCTGGTGGCAGAGTGGCAGCAGAAGGTAAATCATCTGTGTACCCTGGCAGTGGGAAACACAGACAGACAGCAGCAGCAGGAGGAGGAATGGAGGAGTAGGCGAGCAGCTATTGTTTGACGTAATAGCTGGTGGCAGAGTGGCAGCAGAAGGTAAATCATCTGTGTACCCTGGCAGTGGGAAACACAGACAGACAGCAGCAGCAGCAGCAGGAGGAGGTATGGAGGAGCAGTGTGAGTGTGGCAGCAGGTAGGCAGCGTGACATAATAGCCCTGGTACCTAGCGGTGATACCAGGGCTGTAAATAAACACAACAGGAGGTCCCAGACAGCGGTCGTGCAGCCCACATTGTGTCCAATACACAACTGGGACAACACAGTTTTCAACCCGGGCACCTCAGAAAAATTAAACCTTTTTTTTTTTTTTTAATGGTTTGTTTGGTTTTGGTTTTGCAACCAATATAGCTATTGTTTGACGTAATAGCTGGTGGCAGAGTGGCAGCAGAAGGTAAATCATCTGTGTACCCTGGCAGTGGGAAACACAGACAGACAGCAGCAGCAGGAGGAGGAATGGAGGAGTAAGCGAGCAGCTATTGTTTGACGTAATAGCTGGTGGCAGAGTGGCAGCAGAAGGTAAATCATCTGTGTACCCTGGCAGTGGGAAACACAGACAGACAGCAGCAGGAGGAGGTATGGAGGAGCAGTGTGAGTGTGGCAGCAGGTAGGCAGCGTGACATAATAGCCCTGGTACCTAGCGGTGATACCAGGGCTGTAAATAAACACAACAGGAGGTCCCAGACAGCGGTCGTGCAGCCCACATTGTGTCCAATACACAACTGGGACAACACAGTTTTCAACCCGGGCACCTCAGAAAAATTAAACCTTTTTTTTTTTTTATGGTTTTTTGGTTTTTGGTTTTGCAACCAATATAGCTATTGTTTGACGTAATAGCTGGTGGCAGAGTGGCAGCAGAAGAAGGTAATTCTGTGTACCCTGGCAGTGGGAAACACAGACAGACAGCAGCAGCAGGAGGAGGAATGGAGGAGTAGGCGAGCAGCTATTGTTTGACGTAATAGCTGGTGGCAGAGTGGCAGCAGAAGGTAAATCATCTGTGTACCCTGGCAGTGGGAAACACAGACAGGAAGCAGCAGCAGGAGGAGGAATGGAGGAGTAGGCGAGCAGCTATTGTTTGACGTAATAGCTGGTGGCAGAGTGGCAGCAGAAGGTAAATCATCTGTGTACCCTGGCAGTGGGAAACACAGACAGACAGCAGCAGCAGCAGCAGGAGGAGGTATGGAGGAGCAGTGTGAGTGTGGCAGCAGGTAGGCAGCGTGACATAATAGCCCTGGTACCTAGCGGTGATACCAGGGCTGTAAATAAACACAACAGGAGGTCCCAGACAGCGGTCGTGCAGCCCACATTGTGTCCAATACACAACTGGGACAACACAGTTTTCAACCCGGGCACCTCAGAAAAATTAAACCTTTTTTTTTTTTTTTAATGGTTTGTTTGGTTTTGGTTTTGCAACCAATATAGCTATTGTTTGACGTAATAGCTGGTGGCAGAGTGGCAGCAGAAGGTAAATCATCTGTGTACCCTGGCAGTGGGAAACACAGACAGACAGCAGCAGCAGGAGGAGGAATGGAGGAGTAGGCGAGCAGCTATTGTTTGACGTAATAGCTGGTGGCAGAGTGGCAGCAGAAGGTAAATCATCTGTGTACCCTGGCAGTGGGAAACACAGACAGACAGCAGCAGGAGGAGGTATGGAGGAGCAGTGTGAGTGTGGCAGCAGGTAGGCAGCGTGACATAATAGCCCTGGTACCTAGCGGTGATACCAGGGCTGTAAATAAACACAACAGGAGGTCCCAGACAGCGGTCGTGCAGCCCACATTGTGTCCAATACACAACTGGGACAACACAGTTTTCAACCCGGGCACCTCAGAAAAATTAAACCTTTTTTTTTTTTTATGGTTTTTTGGTTTTTGGTTTTGCAACCAATATAGCTATTGTTTGACGTAATAGCTGGTGGCAGAGTGGCAGCAGAAGAAGGTAATTCTGTGTACCCTGGCAGTGGGAAACACAGACAGACAGCAGCAGCAGGAGGAGGAATGGAGGAGTAGGCGAGCAGCTATTGTTTGACGTAATAGCTGGTGGCAGAGTGGCAGCAGAAGGTAAATCATCTGTGTACCCTGGCAGTGGGAAACACAGACAGGAAGCAGCAGCAGGAGGAGGAATGGAGGAGTAGGCGAGCAGCTATTGTTTGACGTAATAGCTGGTGGCAGAGTGGCAGCAGAAGGTAAATCATCTGTGTACCCTGGCAGTGGGAAACACAGACAGACAGCAGCAGCAGCAGCAGGAGGAGGTATGGAGGAGCAGTGTGAGTGTGGCAGCAGGTAGGCAGCGTGACATAATAGCCCTGGTACCTAGCGGTGATACCAGGGCTGTAAATAAACACAACAGGAGGTCCCAGACAGCGGTCGTGCAGCCCACATTGTGTCCAATACACAACTGGGACAACACAGTTTTCAACCCGGGCACCTCAGAAAAATTAAACCTTTTTTTTTTTTTTATGGTTTTTTGGTTTTTGGTTTTGCAACCAATATAGCTATTGTTTGACGTAATAGCTGGTGGCAGAGTGGCAGCAGAAGAAGGTAATTCTGTGTACCCTGGCAGTGGGAAACACAGACAGACAGCAGAAGGGCAGTACACAGCAGCCCACTGTAGGTGTAAAATGTGTGGCTGCAGGCGACGTAATAGTCAAAGTGAACCAGGCTGGCTTAGTGAGCAGGAGCCAGGAGGTGGTAAAGGGTGGTAAGGCACATTAACGATGGTTCCGGCAGCCAGTTCATGTCCCCCTCTCGCCGACAACAGGGGCCAGGAACTCGCCTTCCACCCACGCCTGGTTCATCTTGAGAAACGTCAGTCTGTCCACAGACTTGTGAGACAGACGTGAGCGTTTCTCGGTGACCACGCCACCAGCTGCACTGAAGCAGCGCTCGGACAGCACGCTGGAAGGGGGGCAGGACAGCACTTCCAGGGCGTACTGCGCCAGCTCGCTCCAGATCTCCATGCGCTTGACCCAATACTCCATGGGATCAACAGGGGCATCGCTGTCAAGCCCGCTGTACGACCCCATGTAGTCAGCCACCATGTGGGTCAGGCGCTGGCTGTGACCGGAGGAGGATGCTGCTGCATGCATCTCCTCTCTAGTCACTGCTGCCGGAGCCTCTACAGTCCTGTAGAGCTCGTGGCTGAGAGACAGCAGGTCTGTGGGGCGCTTGCTGCTGCTGGATGCAGGCACCTGCTGCTGCCTCTGTGCTGGCTGCTGGACAGTGGGGGTGGAAGGCTGGGGGAAGGCTTCCTCCAAGCGCTCAACAAGGGCCTGCTGCAAGCTCCTTATTTGTTGCGCTGGGTCTCCTCCTGCAGGCGGCAGGAACTGGCTCAACTTCCCCTTGAGGCGTGGGTCCAACATCATGCTGATCCAGATGTCCTCCCTCTGCTTCATCTGGATCACCCTGGGGTCCCTGCGCAGGCACGTCAGCATGTGCGCTGCCATTGGGAAGAGGCGGGCCACGTCTGCTGGCACATCGACGTCAGTGCTGTCCTCATCCTCCTCCTCTGCCGCCTCATCCTCTCTCCACCCCCGCACCAACTCAGCTGCGCTGTGCTGATCCCCCTCATCAGCAGCCAGGTCAGGGACCTCCACCAAGTCCTCCTCCTCCTCCCCCTCAGAGGTGGACTGCGCAGCTGGTTGCCGCTCCTGCTGGTCCAAGGCTGCCGCTCCCTGTTCCAGCAAAGCATCGAGGGCCCTGTTCAGCAGAGAAACCAGGGGCACCCACTCGCAGACCATAGCATGGTCCCTGCTCACCATGTTTGTGGCCTGCAGGAAGGGAGCCAGCACTAAGCACACCTGCTGCATGTGCCTCCAGTCATCATCGGGGACGATGGACGGGAAGTTGCTGGTCTTGTCCCTTCTCAGAGCTGCGGAAACAGTGGCCAGGGCAAGGTACTGTTTGACAGCGCGCCTCTGTTCAACCAGACGCTCCAACATCGCCAGGGTGGAGTTCCAGCGAGTCGGAACGTCAAGGATCAGCCGATGGCGTGGCAGATCCAGCTCCTTTTGCACGTCTTCCAGGCTCGCACAGGCTGCAGCCGAGCGCCGGAAGTGACGCACAACATTCCTTGCCGTTTCCAGCAGTTCGCCCATCCCCTGGTAGGTGCGCAGGAACTTCTGCACCACCAGGTTCAGCACGTGGGCAAGACAGGGGATGTGGGTCAGGTTTCCCCTGTCTATTGCGGCAACCAGATTGGCCCCATTGTCGGCCACCACCTCTCCGACTCTGAGGCCTCTGGGGGTCAGCCAAATCCTCTCCTGCTCCTGGAGTTTGGCCAACACATGGGTTGCCGTCAGCTTGGTCTTCCCAAGGCTGACCAAGTGCAGCAGCGCTTGGCAGTGGCGGGCCTTCACGCTGCTGCTGAGGCGGGGGGTTTGGCCAGGTGTGCCGGAGGATGGCAGAGGATCGGAGGAACCTGCTGCAGTTCCCCTGAGCCTGCGGGGTGGCACCACCCACTGTGTTGCTGCTGCTGCTGTGCCCGCTGCTGCTCTCCCATCCTCACCCCCTTCCACCAAGCTGACCCAGTGGACAGTGAAGGACAGGTAGCGGCCTGTCCCGAAGCGGCTGCTCCAGGAGTCCATGGTGACGTGGACCCTTTCACCAACCGCGTGCTCCAGCCCTCGCTCCACATTGGCCATCACAAAGCGGTGCAGTGCAGGAATGGCCTTGCGGGCAAAGAAGTGTCTGCTGGGGAGCTGCCAGTCTGGGGCTGCGCAAGCAAGCAGCGCACGAATGTCGCTCCCCTCCTGCACGAGCGTGTACGGCAGGAGTTGGGAGCACATGGCCCGTGCCAGCAAGCCGTTCAGCTGCCGCACGCGACGGCTGCTGGGAGGCAGAGCCCTAACCACCCCCTGGAAGGACTCGCTCAAAAGGCTCTGGCGTGGCCTTTTGCTGACACGGGAATCAGCAGACACAGCAGAGGAGGCCACTGAGGACTGGCTGCCAGAACAGGCCTCAGTGTCGGCGGCAGGAGTTGCAGAGGGGGGAGGAGCAGTGCGTTTCCGCACTCCTGCTGGTGCTGCTGGAGGAGCAGGAGGGCGGGTGGCTGCTGTTGCTGCTGCTGCTGCTGAAGGCTGTGCAGTGATGGGTGTGGTGCCACTGCCAGCAGCAGATGCCTTCAGCCTCTGGAACTCCTCATGCTGGTGGAAATGTTTAGCCGCAAGGTGGTTGATGAGCGAGCTGGTGCTGAACTTTAAGGGGTCTGCACCTCTGCTCAACTTCCGCTGACAGTGGTTGCAAGTGGCGTACTTGCTGTACACAGTGGGCATGGTGAAAAACCGCCAGATTGGTGACAGAAACTTCCCCCTACGGCATGGAAGCGCTGCTGCCTGTCTCCCTGTGGTGGTTGGGGGGGGGGGCTTGGGTGCGGCTGGGGGTGGTACTGGCTGATGCTGCTGCTGCTGCTGCTGAGCCTGAGACACCAGCAGGCTGTGGGACGCTGCCAATGCTTGCAATGATGCGCCTCCTTGCAAGGCCCACAAGCGCATCCTCCTCCTCCTCCTCAGAGCTGCTGAGGACGACATCCCCTGGAGGTGGTGGCACCCAGTCTCTGTCTGTCACCGGGTCATCATCATCCTCCCCCTCCTGAAACATGTCCTGCTGGGATGAGGACCCCCCAAACTCCTCTCCTGATGCATGGATGGGCTGCTTGACTGTCGCCACAGTCTTGCTGTCCAATCCCTCATCCCCCAAAGTGCCCATCAGCATCTCCTCCTCAAGATCGCCAACAACAGCAGACAATTTACTCATGATGCCTGGGGTCAAAAGACTGCTGAATGACAGGTCGGCGAGTGACGGTGAACTGGCCTCCTCCCCAGACCCTGCTGGGCGGCTGCTGCGAACAGGGGTGGTGGTGGTGGTGAGGGTGGAGGCCTCGGATGCAGAGCTGATGGCGGGCTGCTCATCCTCCGTCATGAGTTGCACCACAGTGTCTGCATCCTTTTCCTCAATGGGACGTTTCCGACCCGGCTGGAGGAAAATGGGAGCAGGTGCTACACGCTGCTGCTGCTGTGTCTCTGCAGCGTGAGTTGCAGATGCTCCTGCTGGGCGGCGCCCAAGGCGTCCACGGCCAGTGGCTATGGGAGGAATGTTAGCCACTGACGCTGCTGCTGCTGCTGCGGAACTGTGCATGGTGGCGCGCCCGCGGCCGCGGCTTGCCACAATGCTGCTCCCTCTCCTCCTGATTCCCTTGCTGCCCTTCCCCTTGCCCAAACCGTGCTGGCTGCCACTTCCAGACATCTTCAATGTTTTGGGCGTATAGACAAAAGTTTTGTAAAAGGGCGGGTGAAAAGTGGGGTACTTTAATGGAGTGGGTTGGTTGGTGAGGTGACTGAGTGAGTGTCCCCTAGTACAGTAAGTAAGTAGTAACAGTCAGGAAGTACAACTAGCAGTTACAATAATCAGTAGTAATCACAAGTAAATTTAGTGTGTGTACACTCAGACAGTGAGTGACCGCACGCAGGAGCTAGTAGCCTATGAACACAGTGACTGAGTGTCCTAGACTCCTAGTACAGTAAGAGTAAGTAGTAACAGTAAGTAGAACTAACTAATAATCAATCAGCGATCAGAAGGTAATGGAGTGTGGGTGGTGTGTGTACACTCAGACAGTGAGTGACCGCACGCAGGAGCTAGTAGCCTATGAACACAGTGACTGAGTGTCCTAGACTCCTAGTACAGTAAGAGTAAGTAGTAACAGTAAGTAGAACTAACTAATTACAATAATCAATCAGCGATCAGAAGGTAATGGAGTGTGGGTGGTGTGTGTACACTCAGACAGTGAGTGACCGCACGCAGGAGCTAGTAGCCTATGAACACAGTGACTGAGTGTCCTAGACTCCTAGTACAGTAAGAGTAAGTAGTAACAGTAAGTAGAACTAACTAATTACAATAATCAATTAGCGATCAGAAGGAAATGGAGTGTGGGTGGTGTGTGTACACTCAGACAGTGAGTGACCGCACGCAGGAGCTAGTAGCCTATGAACACAGTGACTGAGTGTCCTAGACTCCTAGTACAGTAAGAGTAAGTAGTAACAGTAAGTAGAACTAACTAATAATCAATCAGCGATCAGAAGGAAATGGAGTGTGGGTGGTGTGTGTACACTCAGACAGTGAGTGACCGCACGCAGGAGCTAGTAGCCTATGAACACAGTGACTGAGTGTCCTAGACTCCTAGTACAGTAAGAGTAAGTAGTAACAGTAAGTAGAACTAACTAATTACAATAATCAATCAGCGATCAGAAGGAAATGGAGTGTGGGTGGTGTGTGTACACTCAGACAGTGAGTGACCGCACGCAGGAGCTAGTAGCCTATGAACACAGTGACTGAGTGTCCTAGACTCCTAGTACAGTAAGAGTAAGTAGTAACAGTAAGTAGAACTAACTAATAATCAATCAGCGATCAGAAGGAAATGGAGTGTGGGTGGTGTGTATACACTCAGACAGTGAGTGACCGCACGCAGGAGCTAGTAGCCTATGAACACAGTGACTGAGTGTCCTAGACTCCTAGTACAGTAAGAGTAAGTAGTAACAGTAAGTAGAACTAACTAATTACAATAATCAATCAGCGATCAGAAGGAAATGGAGTGTGGGTGGTGTGTGTACACTCAGACAGTGAGTGACCGCACGCAGGAGCTAGTAGCCTATGAACACAGTGACTGAGTGTCCTAGACTCCTAGTACAGTAAGAGTAAGTAGTAACAGTAAGTAGAACTAACTAATAATCAATCAGCGATCAGAAGGAAATGGAGTGTGGGTGGTGTGTGTACACTCAGACAGTGAGTGACCGCACGCAGGAGCTAGTAGCCTATGAACACAGTGACTGAGTGTCCTAGACTCCTAGTACAGTAAGAGTAAGTAGTAACAGTAAGTAGAACTAACTAATTACAATAATCAATCAGCGATCAGAAGGAAATGGAGTGTGGGTGGTGTGTGTACACTCAGACAGTGAGTGACCGCACGCAGGAGCTAGTAGCCTAGGAACACAGTGACTGTCTGACTGAGTGTCCTAGACTCCTAGTACAGTAAGAGTAAGTAGTAACAGTAAGTACAACTAACTAACAATAATCTATCAGTAATCAGAAGGAAATAGAGTGTGTGTACACACAGACAGTGAGTGAGTGCACACACGCAGGAGCTAGCTAGTAGCCTATAAACAGTGACAGTCAGTGAGTGTCCTACTCCTAGTACAGTATAACTACAATACTATTAGTAAAGGACAGCAGAAATACTGGTATAGATGAGAGAAATAAACAGAGGACAGCTGCCCACAGAGGCAAGGCCCCCCTGAGGCCTAAACCTGTAAGCTTGCAGCAGCTGCCTGTCTCTAATGTAACACACAAGCTACTAACTAAAATACAATGTCTATCTAACTAACAACAATATAGGTGTATATGGCAGGTGTAGGTGAGCAAAAACGCTAGGTAAATGATCACAATAGAGCACTTGCTAAGCCAAAGCACAAAGGAGCAACTCTCTCTCTGTACAAGTCTCAGGCAAGCATGGAGAAACGGAACATGGCGGCCGCTATTTATAGGGTAGGGGCTGGCCAGGGTCCCCCTCTGTGATTGGCTGCCGTCAGAGGGCCTGGGAGCCCTCTGATTGGCTCTAAGGACATCAATCTGGGCTATGACGCTATTCGAGCTCGGTACCGAGCTCGAATAGCGCCGAGTTGCTCGAATAGCTCGAATAGTGAATGGGCTATTCGAGTGTACTCGGATAGCCCATTCGAATAGCTACAGCTATTCGGAGCTCGAATACCGAGCTCGGATAGCTGAAAAAGAGCTCGAATATTCGAGCTACTCGAATATTCGAGCTCTGCTGAGCACCACTGTAAGTAAACATGTAGCCACCACCCTGCTGTGTTTAGGAGAGATAACCCTTCAGGGATGTGCTACACTGAGCCCAGATCCGGAACCAGAAGAGAGAAGGGGAAGTGGAACGCAATTCTCTGAAGTCCCTGAAAGCAGAGAGTTTTTACATTTCACCGGGAAAGGGAGATCCAACAGCCGATGTAGGAAGAGAGCTATATGCAGATGGATCCAGGCAGGGCCGGGCCGAGGCAGAGAGGCTCCAGCCTCAGGGCACAGTGTAGGAGGGGGCGCAGTGTAGGAGGGAGCGCACAACTCACTCAGCTATCATTCCCCTATTGTGCTTGAAGCAGAAAGAAATAAGAAAAGGGGATACATAGCAGTGACTGCAAGCCAGATAACTAGATATTAAGGTGTTGGGGGTCCTGAGGCCGAACACGCTGAATACAGCGCTGGAGACTTGGGCCCAGCAGCGCAGGAGACTTGGGCGCAGCCGGCGCCACCATAGGCCGTAATAGGAATTACAGCTATAGCAGCGCACAGGGAGTAACTTCAGCGCCATCAGAAGACGGAGCTGAAGCTGAAGTTGCTTTTAAAACAATAATTCGGCTTCCCGCAATTGCTGGAATTATTTCATTCCCCCACTATCCGGCCTGGAGGTGGAATAGTAATTATAAACACGGCCGGGACTTGTGCAGAAGCAGGATCAGCCATATACCGGCTCCATCCTGCGCCGTTATCTCTCGTATGCCCTGAGGCGCCTCTTAGTCAAATAGCAATCACTGTGTGATTACTGGAGTGGGAGGGATGGAGGGGCGCAGTTGTTGTCAGTTGTTCAGTGGTCAGTGTAAAGGTGGCCACTAATGATTGATCCAATCTTTTTTTGCCCAATTTTACCATTTCTATGTAACATAAGGGACGACCTACAGTATCCATTCAATATATTCTCTCTGTTTATCCTTCTACTACATAGGTTTGGTAAGTGGCCACCTTTATTTATTTATTTATTTATTGTATTTATAAAGCGCCAGCATATTACATATTAAGTGAACCTCCGGACTAATAATCTACTCAGCAGCACTAAAAAGGCTTGATGTTTCTTTAACAGTTTCACAGCAACAGAACTTTGTTTTTCTTATCCAAGCCTCATTTTTGGCTGCACAGAAGCTAAGCTCCACCCCATCAAAGAAAACTGCCCGGGCATTTTCCCCTGATGCTGTGCAAAGCATGATGGGATTTCTGATGTTGTTCTCGTTGCCTAGCAGCTGGGAGGAGTGATCAGGACAGAGGACAGTTGGAACTGTGTCTCATGCTCACTGTCACCTCCTTTCAACCAAAAAGATGGCTGCCCCCATGAAATCACAAACATTTGCCTGTTCTTTTAAAACAGGGTGGGTAAGAGATTATATTACCTATCTATTTTAATTAACATAACTAATGTAACTTAATGACAGTATGTTTGTTTAGGCTGAAGTTTCGCTTTAAGAATCAGTTATATTCTTGCAATAATATGCTGAAGAACCAATCTCAGAAAAGACCTATAATACAGAATTGCTTTTTAACTTTAGTGATTTTTAAAGAAATGCTTGAGACAGTAAGAATAAGAGGTGCCAAGTGGACTTTGAGCTGCCATGCAGTCAGCCAAAACTGTATGATCCCATAGTTTCATGGTGATTTGTTAAGCTGGCCACTAACGGTCCAATTTCTAGCGAAAAATCATTCGAGCGATCAGAAATTCTGATTGGATGAAAAATCGTTCACTACACCATCAACTAACCAATCATTGCTTCCTATCTATCACGACCACCAAGAAAATCCAAATTTTCGTTCGACGAAAATTCATTCGGGCGACATTTTTTTCACTCATTCATAATCGATTGTGTCCACCAATGGAGATTATTTACAACCAATCCGATCAGAATTTCTGATCGCTCGAACGATTTTTCGCTAGAAATTGGACCGTTAGTGGCCAGCTTTAGATTAACGAGTAAACAAGCAAATACATTGATATGATAATTTCAAAGGGATTGAAACAATGTGTCAAATGAGTCAAACGAATGCCACCTCCTATAAGTGTTATATATTCTGTATGTACCCTTTGATTAAGTAGTTAATAAATGGTATGTCAAATGAATGCTTTATAAACCCAAACATGGAATGGGGCAAACGCAGCCGGTGCGCGGTCTCCTGCAATAGCTGGCCCCAGGACTTGATGCCAATTGGCATGACGCAGTCGTTATGTGTTTAAAGCAGGACAGTGATTGTAAATTCAATAGGTTATCATTTCTATGTGTGGGAGCTAAATAACCAACAGCAATGTAAGTGTGATATTAAACATGGTTCAGATTTCAAAATTACATTTTCAGTCGAACACCCGAAGTGAAAATAAACTAGAGAAATAAACAATTGTATCTATCCTCCTTCTCCTAAAAAGGATTTTTTAATATATTTCACAGTCTTATGTTATATTTATATTTACTTTTTAAGTTTTTACTGTTTTATTGTTTTTTGCTCAATGACACATGCATTGAAGTATGCCAGAGCTAAAATCTTTTTATCTCTTTCCTGCCTTCAGAAGCAATTTTCTTCTAATGGCCCATACTCACGAGGGACTTTTGTCACCTCAACACGCGGCGCGCGCGTGTTGCGGCGACAGGTCGCCCGTGAGTATGGGCCGTCGCGCGCGCGCGCACCCCGAACTGTCGCCCGTCGCTCATGTCGCCATGCGATTGAAAGTTTCAATCGCATGGCGACAGTCGCCGCCGCACCTCCCCCGCAACTGTCGCTCGTCCGCGTGAGTACACGGACTAGCGACAGCAACCTCAATTGTGGTAAATGGAGCTTCCGGCGGGGGGAGGAGGAACGTCGGCGACAGCTTCCGTCTCGCCGCTGGTCCCTCTTCCGCGTGTGTACGCGGAGGGACCTGGCGAGGAGCTGTCGCCGGCCTGTCGCCCACACGCTCACGTGTGCTGGCGACAGGCCACTTCTGCAGCCCGTGAGTACGGGCCATTAGAAAGTGTTTTATAGTTGTAATTTCTTTTCAGTGAGGGTCACACTGTATTCGGACCCAGTCCTGCCACTTACATACCTAAAGCTCCATCTACACGATACGATTCTTTGTACGATTCTATTTACGATCCGATTAAATCCGACATGTCCGATCGGAATTCGATTCGATTCAATTCGATTTGCCATTGTTTTAAAATGGCAAATCGAATTCAATCGAATCGAAATCCGATCGGACATGTCGGATTTAATTGGATCGTAAATAGAATTGTAATCGAATCGTACAAAGAATCGTATCATGTAGATGGGGCTTAATGTTTAACTCTTTCAGGCAGAGAAAGAAAAAAGGAACACAGCATAGTTATTTGTGTGCTTGGCACTGTACATACACATATCTATCTCATCATGTCACATGTCACCTTGGGTATCTTTTAAACCGAAAATAAGAATATGGGACCCCAGGAAAGTTATGTTTAATTTACATCTACAGATATTATTACTTAAAGAAACACTGAAGTCTCCTAAAATACAGCTTTTTATTGCAAAAAGCTGTTCAACATTATTGTCCTAACGAAAACGCTGCATCCCCGCAGCTGAAATCTAACTAAATCCCCCCAAACTCCCCTCGCAAAATCCACGACTTTCTTGGTCGTGGATTTTGCTGCCCCATGCGCTTCCGTGAGAGGCAGAGCTTTCAGCTGCAGCTCTTCCTCTACATGCGTCTATCAGCGCTTATCTCCGCCTCTCCCCCGCCCCTCTCAGTGAAGGAAGACTGAGAGGGGCGGGCGGAGGCGGAGATACGCACTGATAGACCCCTGTAGAGGCAGAGCTGTAGCTGAAAGCTCTGCCTCTCACGGAAGCGCTCCCCTCAGTGAGCCCCGGAGAGTTTGGGGGGATTTAGTTAGATTTCAGCCGTCATGTTGAACAGCTTTTTGCAATAAAAACCTGCATTTTTGGAGACTTCAGAGTCTCTTTAAAAGTATAATTTGAGTTAGCTTTGATTCAATTTTATAGAAATTGTTATAGAAATTTGAATACACTAGAAATTCAGACCACTAGCATTGATTGGACATTGATTCAGTTATAATTCTTTCCCTGTGATGTCACCAGTTGCCGGATCTCTCACCTCACTTGGTGTCCCCCCAGATATCTTTATAGAGCCTACCCATACACATAACACAGCATGGAGGGGCTCAGTGAAGGCAGCAGTGAAGGTGTGGATGTGTCTGATCGGGTCACACAGGGCATAAAAGGAGATCTGCCCTGCCTCATAATCCAGATCTACCCCAACTTTATCACTGGTGATCGTATCAGATAACTGGATCGCTTCCCTGTCATGGATCACCTTGTACTGATTACACCAACTCTGCAAACACCAGGACTTGTTATTACTTCCAACATCTATCTGATCTCCTCTCCTGGCTATACTGGGGTAACACATCCCGACTATCCAGTATTCTGATCCCCCAACATCCACTTCCCAGTAATGTCGCCCTGAGAAGAATCTCTGGCTGCTCAACACCTGAGGGGAATACTGGAATCTCTCTGGTGTATATGGGTGATTCTGGCTTCTCTCTGTCTTGGATGCAGTTTTCCCATCAGCTGATATATGTAAATTATTATTAGCTGTGTTTACATCCAGTAGTATGTCTGCATACACTGACAGCCCTGATGTTAGGAGTACAGCCCCAATATCTGTCCCTCCAGCCTGGTGCTGTGTGTTTCTTGCGGCGGGGGTGGGTTGGGGGCGTGGCCTGGATAGTTTAGCAGTGATGGGAACTTTGTCCTCTGTACTAGAATGTGGATAGGCCTGTCTGTCTGTATGTTTCTGCACAATTACCCCAGACATGATATCAGATACAAATGTTTGTAATTTGTGCATGACGCTTGTCGGACTTATTGGCTCCCCAGCCTGGTGCTCTGTGTGTTGTGTGGTGAGGGGTGAGGCCTGTGTGTCTGTATGTTTCTGCACAATTACCCCAGATATGATATCAGATAGCCCTGTGTGTAATGTGTGTGAGATGCCGGCCACATCCAGATCCCCTCCATCATGGAGCTGTTTATCATGTCTCTCTCTGTCCTCCGTGTCACACAAGTCACCTGTGTCTGATTCCTGTAAGACAGTCAGTGGATCAGTCATGTTACACAGCTCCTCAATGTGACGCATCTTCCTGGACAGCTCCTCCTTCTTTATTTCCAGCTGGCAAATTACATCATTATACGATTGTGACACCTGCTGTGCCTGCCTGATGATGTCACTCAGGACTCTCTTCTCAAGATCGTCCAGCTGTCTCCTGAGGTCTATAAACAAGGCAGTAAGTCTCTCTGTTTCACCATCTGCTTTTTCTTGTGCTTTTCTCTTGCGTTCCTCCAGACTCTGGACTCCTTTCTCAGCCTCCTCTGTGTCTGCTATCAGTTTCTGCAGATCATTTGTCAGCTTCATCTTCTTTTTCTCAGAAGCCACAGCCAGTGTCTCCACTTGATGTACACGGTGTCCCTCTGCTGAACAGTAAACACAGATACAGGCAGCATCCTCAGTGCAGTAATACTCCAGGAACTTCTTATGGACGGAGCATTTCCTGTTCTCCAGGTCAGTGTTGGGGTCACATAAGACGTGTTCTGGTGCCTTGCTGTGGACTCTCAGGTGATTGTCACACAGAGAAGCATCACACAGTAGACAGGACATAATAGCCGGTATAGCAGAGTGAATACAGTAAGTACATCGGACTCCGGCCTCCTCCTGATCTGGCTGAGTAGACAGGAAACTCTCTCCTATGTTCCTCAGGGCAATGTTCCTCTGCAGTGCCGGCCGCTCCATAAATTCATCTCTACATTCAGGACAGGAATAGCCTCCAGACCCCTCCTGTGTATCCAGGAGACGATCAATACAGACCCGGCAGAAGTTGTGACCACATCTCAGGATTACAGGATCGGTATAAATGCTCAGACAGACGGGACACTCCAGCTCCTGGCTCAGATCAGACGCCATTGTTGGCAGTAGAAAGGGAGGAAACAAAAGTGAATGTCTTGTTCTCGGAATCTAGTAGTTGCATACGTACATTTTCACAGGGCAAGGCCGAGAACTTTTCTGCTAAGTTTTCTGAAAAAGAAAAAAGTAAAGTAGGTGAGGACCAACAAACAGAAGGTACATCTTACTAATATTACAAATGCGAAAGTTTGGATGTTTGGATGTTTGGATTTTTGGATGTTTGTTACTCGATCACACAACAATGGCTGAACGGATTTGAATGAAATTTGGCACACATATAGGGCATTACCTGGAATAACATATAGGATACTTTATATCCCCATAACCAAAAAGTGGGCGGAGACAAATACAAATTTCACTGGGAAAATGTAAACTGCAGCCATTTTTACACTGTTAACAGTAGGGTTCTCAAACTTTGCACAGTTTGTCACTGGGTGACTGGGATTAATATTTAGAAAAGTGGGTGGAGCCTCCAAAAGCCACTCAAAATTCACCTATGGATTTCCAAGGGGAATATTTAAATGCTGCTATTCTATATTGCACTGTTAATGGCACAAGCCCCAAACCTGGTACAGTTGGTCATTAGGTGACTGGGGTTCAAATTCAGAAAAGGGGGTGGAGCCACAAACAGCCAATCAGAATTGTTTCATTTCAATGCAAACTATTGATGCCAAAGACCGCAAATCGCACAAACTGGGTCATTGAGTAATTGTGTTTTAGGGTCAAAAAAAGTGGGTGGAGCCAACACCAGCCAAATACATATCTAGGCAATGCTGGGCCATCAGCTAGTAATATATAATTCATATCTATAATTCATTTTCTAGCCATTCTTCCTCTAATAGAGGACGCATTGCCCCCAGTAAATCATGAAGCAGGTGCTTTCAGTGCTGGCTGTGTAGGCTAGCGCCTGACATGTGCGGTGCTGTAGCACTAGTGCTGTAGTGTGTACCCCGAGCACAGGTAGTTTGGGGTTCCGCCGATCACCGGACCCCTAATTACTTCTCCCTCTGATTTTTATATGACTCGGATGGGGAATAGCATTTTACACTGTTGGGAATTTGAGCAGCAGCAGGGTGAGCCATCATTCCTTTCACCCTGTGCCCAACTCACTGGCGGCGTATACATACAGTATGTGCATGTAAAGCATACCTCCCAACCTCTGAAGACAGGAAAAAGGGATGTAAGACCAAATCCTACCACACCTTCAGCCTTGCCTAAATCTTAGATATGATGCTCCCCCCTCTAAAGTTCCTTGTTTCCTAGTGGTCCCCTCTCCCACCCCTTTACAGTGGTGTCCAGTGGTCCAACCAGCTATATACATTTCCCTGGTGTGTAGTGGTTCCCCCTTTCTACCCTATATTGCTTCCCTGGTATCTAGTGGTTCCCCCTTCCTCCCACATATAGCTTACCTGGTGTCTAGTGTCCCCCCCTCCACCACCAATAATCACTCGTGTCCAATGGTTCCCCCCTTTTTCCCTCATATGGCTTCCCTGGTGTCTAGTGCTTACTCACTCCCCCAATATATCTTCCACAGTGTCTAGTGCTTTCCCTTCCCCAACATATCCTTCCTGATTTCTTGTGTCTTACCCCCTCCCCACTATATCTTCCCTGGTGTCTAATGGTTTCCCCTCTCTCCCCCATTAAAGGTTCCCTGGTGTTTCGTAGTTTCCTTCCTTCTTCCCCAATAAAGCTTCCTTGGTATCTTGTAGTTTCCCCCCAACCTCATTACCATAGCTTCTCTGGTGTCTAGTGGTTCCCCCTTCTTCCCCAATAACTCTTCCCTGGTGTCTTGTAGTTTCTCCCTCCCTCATTACCATAGCTTCCCTGGTGTCTAGTGGTTCCCTTTCTTCCCCAATAACTCTTCCCTGGTGTCTTGTAGTTTTCCCCCCTTCATCCACAATATAGTTTCCCTGGTAGTGTTAGTGGCCCCCATCCTATGCTTCCCCACGTCAGTCTATGCAGAGTATGGGTGCAGCGGAAGCATTGCTTCTCTCACCTCTGAAGTCCACACTGCGCAAGTGGCTGCCACCGCGCACCTCTCACTCTAGTGCTGGCTTCCCCTTTTACATTGTGTAATTTCACACAACGTGAGGTGATTGACATGCTGGGCGCTAGAAGGAAAGGTGAGTGAAGACAGGAGTGCAGAGCTCACATCGCTGGTCCCTGGCAGAGAAGGTGCACTGCTTCTGCTGCGCCCATACTGTGTATAGATGTACATGGAGAGCACAATAAATAGGATATGGGGGGGGGGGCTGCTGCATGACCATACCTCCCAAAACCTGGGAGAGACCCAGGCCAATTGGGAAGGTGGAGAGGTATGAATAAGTATCCAATAACCTAATATAATGAATAGTATAATGCAATGCTAACAAAATAATAACAGCTTTACTGATTAACCATATAGTAAACTTTTTTGTTTGCAATATGTAAATGAACTACTTAAAGGGGCACTATGGTGAAAAATTGTAAAATTTGAATGTGCAAACATACAAATAAGAAGTACACATTTTTTTCCAGAGTAAAATGAGCCATAAATGACTTTTCTCCTATGTTGCTGGCACTTACAGTAGGTAGCAGAAATCTGACAGAACCATTAGGTTTTGTACTAGTCCATCTCTTCATGGAGGATACTCAGGGATTTATTTATTTTCAAAAGCACTTAGCGAATGGCAGTTGCTCTATCCAACTGCCAAAAACTGTGTAGGGAGCAGGGAAGCTGGACAGCATAATTGTTTAAAGAGGAACTCCAGTGAAAATAATGTAGTAAAAAAAGTGCTTCATTTTTTACCATAATTATGTATAAATGATTTAGTCAGTGTTTGCTCATTGTAAAATCTTTCCTCTCCCAGATTCACATTCTGACATTTATTACATGGTGACATTGTTACTGTGGGCAGGTTATTTAGCTGTTTCTAGCTGCTCTGTCTGTTACAGATAGCTAATAACAGCTATTTCCTGTCTCTGAACATTGTTACATTGTGGCAGTTTGCCAGCAGTACCGCGGTATTCAGAGCCTCTTGTGGGAGGGGTTTCAGCACAAAATCAGTCACACAGCGCCCCCTGATGGTCTGTTTGTGAAAATCATTGTCTTTCTCATGTAAAATGGGGTATCAGCTACTGATTGGGAAAAAGTTCAATTCTTGGTTGGAGTTTCTCTTTAAATCCTTTTTAGGGAATATCTTTATGAAGAATAAAAGCCTTGCTGAGAATCCCCTATGAAGAGATGGACTAGTCCAAAGCCTGTCGCTTCTGTCAGATTTCTACTACCCACTGTAAGTGACAGCAACATAGGAGAAAAGTCATTTATGACTCATTTTACTCTGGAAAAAATGTACTTCTTATTTATTTATGTTTGCACATATTTTAAAGAGACTCTGAAGCGAGAATAAATCTCACTTCAGAGCTCATAGTTAGCAGGGGCATGTGTGCCCCTGCTAAACCGCTGCAATAGCGCCGCTAAACGGGGGTCCCTTGACCCCCAAACCCCCCACTGTGACACTTGGTCGCAGACTTGGTCGCTCCTGGAGGCAGGGCTAACGGCTGCAGCCCTGCCTCCAGTCGCGTCTATCAGCGGCGCATCGCCGCCTCTCCCCTGCCCCTCTCAGTGAAGGAAGCCTGAGAGGGGCGGGGGAGAGGCGGAGATACGCGCTGACAGACGCGCGTGGGGCAGGGCTGCGGCGGTCAGCCCTGCCCCAACCAGGAAGCGCTCCCCCGCATTACGGAGGGAATTTGGGGGATCAGGGACCCCCGTTAAGCCGCGGGATAGCAGCGGTTTAGCAGGGACACACGTGCCCCTGCTATCTATGAGGTCTGAAGCGAGATTTATTCTCGCTTCAGACTCTCTTTAAATTTTACAATTTTTCGCCATGGTGAAATTTGGATTTATACTTTTTCTGACCTTAGGCCAAATATGTTAATACTCTCATTCCATGTGCAGCCCCCTCTTCCAGGTGTAACTTCCATGTAGTGCAGCCCATCTCTTTGATATATAACTTGCTTGGGATTCAGCTCCCCATTTGCAGCCTTCTCTTTCTTATGCAGCAACCCCTTTTTCATGTCCAGCTACCCCCCGTGGGCTGCAGCCACCCAAGGCCCGAACCTTTGTGGCTTTTCTTTAAATCTGGCTCTGGGCATCGATACGTCCTAAGATTCCACTTCTGTATCTACTGCTAAAAATCCACAAATGATTGACTCTCATGGACACCAAGCACAAGGTCTTACAACTCCAGACAGCTAGTGCTAGACTCGGTCCACCCATTGAGAAGCACATGATCCAGGGTCGCCTGCAGAAGCTTCTGGGCTCCATACTGGGAAAACTTACTGGCCCCCCTCATGCCAGATCACAATCTGCAGAAAACTGCTCTTTAAATGCCTGAACACACGGGCGCTCTTGTGCCCGCCTTTCATCTTTCATCTGTAAGGTCTGGGGCACACTAGAGAGCCTTTTTGAAAGATTTTAGAGTTTTGCGAATCGCTGGCACTTGTAAAAAAGCTTTGCTAATGCCAGGCTATGGTGAGAGCGATTGCGGTTTTGGAAATTGTAATTGCATTTTGTGAGCATTTGTAATCACTGGAAAATGCAGCTGCAATCAAATACAAAGTGTTACACCAGGGGCGGCTCCAGGATTTTTCTATTGAGGGTACTATGCAGGTGCCAGACCAACTTCTACTGTAGCACATGACCTGCGGTGCGTGGAGAATGGGCGTGTCCATGCACTGGAAATAGGGTGTGTGTGTGTGTGTGTGTGTGTGTGCATATATGTATATTACATACACACCAACTAACTTTCATGTACTTCACATGCTCTGTGATGTGCATGGACATATGAAACTTTCATATAAACCACATGACAGGATGCATTTTTACAGATAAAAGTTCAAAGTAGCTTGCGTTCAGTCCATACATCCACTGACGTCACTTCCTGCTACGCCGCAGGAAGTGACGTCAGTGGAGCGCACGCTGGCCTGGAACGAGGAAGAGGTGAGTAATCCCCGCCCGTTGCCTCTTACAAATAGCTGCAGCCAGCACAGACCTTTTTAAAGCTGGAGGGGAGCGGAGGATGGGGGACCCAGGCGAGGGAGGGGGGGTCCGACCCCCGGCCCCGCCGCTAGGCCCAATACCCCCTTCCTGCCCGCTATCCTCTCCAGCCCGGGCGGCCCCCCACAACAACGGCTTGGGGGGGGGGCTTGGGGGGGGGCGGTGGCGGCAATTCCTTTGAAAATTGCCTCAGGCGGCAAAAAGTCTAGGGCCGGGCCTGTGTGTAAGGGGCTGAAAGAGACCAAAAAACCTCCATACTAAGGTAAACTTATGAACAGGAGTTCCAAGATGATAACTTACTCATGCAGTCAGTACTGTCTCCACTTGGGGAGTGGTGGGGATTGAAGTGAATAATGATGAGAAGATGCATTCACAAGGAGGGGGGTCAAGTGGTCTCTGTGAGAAACGGAAAGCTGGTGCTGCTATTGAATGACACAATTATACCAGCAAGCATCCCCTCAGAGCTTGTAGCTCTGGGCAAGTGTCTGATAAGTGCCTTCATGTGCTTCATGGTAAAAACCCCTTGTCGGGGCCCTAGAATTCTCCATGCCCCATAGGTCCCTCCCTCCACTGATGGTCTATCTTTGGCCCTGACATGATTAATACAGACCTGGCAGAAGTCTCAGGATCTTTAGGATTGGTATAAACACTCAGACAGACAGGACACTCCAGCTCCTTCTTTAGATCAGCAGACTTCACCACTGGCAGTAGTAGAAGGAAATTAATGTTCTTATGTTCTTGTAACCCAGAATAACCAGTTACATCACTTTTTTTTTTTTTTTTACAGGGTGAGGCTGAGATTCTTCAGATTCTTTGCTACTAACTTTTCGAAAAGTTGCATTACTAAAAACCAGTACAACTAAATATTTTTTGTAAGGTTTTTAGGTATCCTAAAATTACATGACTAAAAGCACTACTTACAACAGTCTCACATGAGGTCTTGAGAAAAACCCCAAACAATAAAAAAAGAGACCTTGCATACAAGAAGGGCATCAAGAGATTTTGGTGCGCGGTAAAGTCTTTAACCTAGAGTGACTTTGTGAACAAGCCAAGTGGCGAGTGGCGAGTAAGAAGAAGCATCCGGTATACAGTGAAACACCCGTTATGTGGAACTCAGGCATTCGGAAGTAGGGATGATTGGAAAGAGCAAATTCCGTTCCGCCGGAAATCACGGATTCCGTCAGTGATAAATTCCATCACTATGAAAATTCCGGCGGATTTGTACGAAATTCCGCGGAATTCCGGATTCCATCGGAAAAATTGAAAAAAATCACTAAAGTAACCTTGTTTATCCTATATGATAGCCCATAGACCCTATTAACTGATCCCTTAGTCCTCCTCAGGGAGGAGGGTCTCATCTTCCAGGGAATTGTAGTATTGCAAAAGCCAACTTACATACCGTGGCTGGGAATTGAACCCAGGTCTCAGTGTGTGGTAGGTAACTCACTTAACCACTATACCATCACCAACACTACATGCTTAAGCCAGCCTAGCATGTACCATTATGATATATCCAAGAGAAAAATTAGCTTGCTTAAGGATTTGTAGCATGTCAAAAGCCAACTCACATTGGCTGAGAATAGAACCCAGGTCTGAGTGTGTGGTAGGTAACTCAGCATGTAGTGTTGGTGGAGCTAAGTTTTATATGATAATAAACTATTGGAGTTCCGTATTGTTTTTACATATTTGGTGAACCTATTGACTGAGAACGGGGACACTGACACTGACAAACTAACCCCACTATTTAGGCAGGGGTCACACTTGTCTATTTTTGTGCGTGTTTTCTGCACAGAAACACTGATTTAAACAGAGAACTGATGTTAATCAATGGGCTGGTTCAAACTTAAAGGAAATCCAAGGTGAAAATTAAACTGATGAAAATTACAATAGTACCTATTCTCCTCCTCTTAAAAATGACTTTTTAAGACATCCCACAGTTTTATTTTAAATTAAAATCAACTTCTTACGTTATTACGGTTTCACTGTCTCTGCTCAGTGACACCTTCATTGAAGTATGTCAGAGCTAAAATGAATGAGCTATTGATCCTTTTTATCTCTTTCCTGCTCTTAGAAGCCCTTTAATGACAGGAAATTGTTTTATGCCTGTAATTCCTCATCAGTGAGGGTTATGCTATAGTCAGACCCAGTCCCGACCCGGACAGAAACTGTCTCTGTGACAGAGAAAGAAAAAAAGGAACACAGCCTAGTTATTTGTGTGCTCAGCGCTGTATATACACATGTCTATCTCATCATGTCACATGTCACCTCGGATGTCCTTTAATGCATTTTTTTGTGTACAGAAGAAAACAATTACATTATTTTGTTTTCTCCGCTCTGAGCACCGCAGTGCACACAGCTAGTCTCTGACTCACCACTATTAGGAGAGGGGGTAGCATGGCTCAGAAAGTGGATTCTGGCTTTGCTGGACCCCATGGTAGGAACATAGATCCCCTTTCTTCATATTATAGTTGTGTGTCTAATCTTTCCATTGCTTCCCAACGTTTGAACCAGTTTGCTAATGCCCAGCGTTTCCCAGCTTAAAGCGGATCCGAGGTGGAAAACTAACTATTGCAAGTAACTTGTCTATATATCTTATCTAAAGTTTAGATAATTTACACAGCAAATCTATCTGCAAACAGCTTCAACAGTATATGATTATTTATCCCTGTAATCAAATGAGAGCAACTATATTCTGCTTGTCATCATTACACAGTCAAGCTGCTCTGCATCTCCACCCCTCCGCCTGTGAAAACTCCCCTCCCCTCTCCTCTCCGCCCCCTTTCCACTGAAATCTCTGGCTGGTAATGCCTCCTCCTACGGGAAACGCCTCCTCCTCCCCAGGCTGAGCACCCATGAGCAATTGCTACAGAATGCCTAGGCGCTGGAGGAGCTGTGGGCATGGTTTGTTTAGTTTATAGGGAATTAGGGCATTAAAACAATAATAAAAAAAAAAAGTATTAGGCTTCAGGAATGCCCTATAAACTAAAGGGGCACAATTATGAAATGTGTAAAAGTTCATCCACTTTAATAATGCCCTGAAATGTGTGTTGGCTTTCTTGTACCCCCATAGTGAGCCCCCTGCATTATAGGGCCCCCAGTAATGAGTATCTAGAGAGAAATAAAAAAAGGTGTGCAGAAATAGTGGTGGGCAAACTTCCCAAAAATCTGTTTGCCGATGGTCCAGGAACAGTTATGCGACCGTTCGCAAATGAGTGAACTGCCATAGACCTCAATGGGCAGGCGAACGCTAACACCTATAGCAGGACCGGCTTTACCATAAGGCACGGTAGGCACGTGCCTACACGCGCTTGATCATGGAAAGGCGGCTCTCTTTCCTCTCTGATTAACTCCCTACTTCCCTATGCAGAGTCCAGCTGAGAGTGTAAATGAGAGGTTACTCACCCAGCTCTTGGCTTTCCACTGACCAGATCACCCATCACTCAGAGGCACCTCTAGCTATCTAGCTACTTAATATTGACAGTCCTTCTAGCTACCTAATACTAAGGGGCACCTGTAGCTACCTATGATGGGCAAGGGAAGAACACATGCGGTGCAGTTTGGGGGTTTGTAGGTTCATGGAGGGCGGAGTCTAAGGTGCCAAGACATCTGTACCTAAAGGCTCCTGTAAGGAAAATCTGGGCCTGACCTATTTCTGGCCACAAAACTGTTGTAAAGTTGTTTAAAAGTCCTAACACCTGGACAGTGGCATGCCGAAGGGGGATACATGGCAAAATTTCCACTAAAAAATACATATTTTACGCAGTTGTGTTATAATATGTAAAGGGCAGAAATCACATAACATTTCTAAATTTGTGGGAAAAAAAAGTGCTTTGAAACATCGGACGTGTACACGTCGATCAGGTAGTGTAAGGGTTAGGCCTGGTTCACACTGACAAACAACACACTGTGTTTACCACACTGTAGACAACTGCAAAGAGCTTTATTGATAACATCAGAAGAGGGAATAATTGTTTTTACTAGTTGACACCTCCTGGATGTAAAAGTTAGTCCTCTCTTGTGCCAATATTTGTATAGTGTTGACTTGTATGCACGTTATGAGACTCGGGAGTGCACATGATTGCGGTTTTCCAACCCCTGCCACACACATGTTTGAAAAATTATGTTTTGTTGCAGCAGAGGCTGGAAGAATTTGGCATATACATTTGGAAAATTATTTTTTTGGCATGCACTGTAGCAGAGGCCAGAAGAATTTGGCATATAGATTTACATTTTTTGAAAAATTAGTTTGTTGTATCCACTGTAGAAGAGGCCGGAAGAATTTGGAATATACATTTGGAAAATTATTTTTTAGTTTCCATTGTAGCAGAGGCCAGAAGAATTTGACATATACCTTGCCATTTTTGAAAACATATTTTTTGTTATATCCACTAAGGCAGAGGCCAGAAAAATTTGGCATATACATTTAAAAAAAAATGTATTTGTTGCAGCCACTGTGGCAGAGGCCAGAAGAATTTGGCATATACATCAACATTTTTTAAAAATAATTTTTTGTTGCATCCACTGAATCAAAGGCCAGAAGAATTTGACATATAGATTTACATTTTTGAAAAATGACATTTAATGATGAACTGCGGTGCCAGTGAGGTAACAGCAGTGGTGGACACTCAGGTGTTTTTTTTTTCAACTGAATGTCACTTAACTCAGATAGTCACTTAAAGCGGAATATAACCCTGCATTTCAACTTTGCTCTAAAACATTATTTACAGCATATTATATGCAACCAGCATTTTTTTTTACTAGACCAGCATTGGAAGGGTTACACAGGGCTTTAAAGTTCCGTGGAGAGATATGCAGAAGTTCAGATTGTTACATTCTATTTAGTTAAATGTATCTATTGAGAAATGTTACACACTCTTTGGCTGTCCTCCAGCTCCTTCTCAGTCAGAGAGAGTGAGTCACATTCAACACTTAGATCTTAGATACATTTATGTAAACAAAATGTATCTGGGTCAGCTTCAGATGCGTCTGCAGAAATCTCCAGGAACTTTAAAGCTCTGTGTAACCCTTCCATTGCTGGTCTAGTAAAAAAAAAAATGCTGGTTGCATATAATATACTGTAAATAATGTTTTAGAGCAAAGTTGAAATGCAGGGTTATATTCCGCTTTAACTCAGACAGTTAGGTTTATGCAAACACCACAAACACTACAAGGAGCAGCGCACTTCTCCAACCGCTAAAGTGCATTGGACACACAGAACAGCAAGCTACCTACGCTATCACTCACTCAGCAGAGCTCTCCCTATTCTACCAAGTACAGCAGTCACAGGCAGAATGTAAAATAGCTGCTGTGCTTGCACTTTTAAACGGGGGGAAGGTCCAGGAGGGAGAGATACTTCATTGGCTGCCATGTGTCTGCTGACTCTGGGATGAGGGGTCAATTTTCGGCTCCATGCAAATTAATTAGGGGGGGGGGGGGGGGATTGATGATCATGATCTATTCACCGGTAGGCAAACGGGCGCACTGCCAATGATCACCAAGAACTGTCCGCCGGTGAACGGTTCAGGCCATCACTATGCACTAAGTGACCGAGACCAGGGCAGCTCAAAGAGAGAGACTAAAGTAGTACAGAGAGAAGAGACTAAGGTGACAGAGGGAGGGAGAAACCCAAGTGGTGAATAGTGAGGAGGGAAGAAGAGAGAGGAAGAAGAGGAAGAGAAAAGTCATTAAATGACATTTTGGTAAAAATGCAAACACAAGGAAGAAGGTTGAGTGGGTAGATGCAGGAAATACAGGCACACAAGAATGCATGTGAAAATATATGTATGTAAAAAAATGCAAATGTGCAAAAGATTGGCAAATTGGAGTTGAAGAATATACACTTCATATGACATAAACAAATTGATGCATTAAATGATAAAGCCAGCTACTACAAGTGTGCACCATTCCTCCACTTAGCGGTGACTCAGACAGCAATAAAAACCACTAACTATATAAGCATTGAAAAAAAATTCACGAAAAAAAACTTGATGGGAATTGTCAGGAGTCTAACTCGACATGCCATATGTATGTGGAGCAAGACTCCACATACCTCTGATCAGGCCTGGATTCACATCACAGGAGCCTATAGGCACACATATCCTGGCACCCTAGACTTCGCTCTCCACAAACCCCCAGCTGAACCGCAACGCAAGTGTGCTGGCTGACCCAGCTGTGATTTCTACCTTATCAGTCATAGGTAGAGCTAGTGGTGCCCTGACTGAAGGGAGATCTTGTACAATAATTACAGAGGCGCCAGCAGAATAAAAACAAGAACTGTTTTAAAAACAATAAAAAAACAAGGGGGTAAGGGTGGACTTACCTCCCCAAATTCCAAACACAACCACTGTGGTCAGTATGCAAAAAACATTTAAGCTACCTACGCTATAATCTGTACTCCAAGTAAAACAACTGCAACGCGTTTCGCGGGTCTCAAGCCCACTTCTTCAGGCAAAATACAAAAAGGAGCAGCTTAAAATGCATGATTTTCTGCACAGACAAGTGTCATCTCAGCTTAAAGCAGTGTTTCTCAAACCAGGTTAAGCTGAGATGACACTTGTCTGTGCAGAAAATCATGCAGCTGCTCCTTTTGGTATTTTGCCTGAAGAAGCGGGCTTGAGACCCGTGAAACGCGTTGCATTTGTTTTACTTGGAGTACAGATTAAATGTTTTTTGCATACTGACCACAGTGGTTGTGTTTGGAATTTGGGGAAGTAAGTCCACCCTTACCCCCTTGTTTTTTTATCGTTTTTAAAACAGTTCTTGTTTTTTTTCTGCTGGCGCCTCTGTAATTATTGTACATTGTTATCCACTTGGTGGAACACCCCCCTTCTTTTTCCTGCTACAGAGAGCGACTTCTTAACCTGAGTGGGGACAGGTCTAATATCCCCATATGTGCATATAGTGGTTGCCTGTATACCGGCAACCCGTGTTTGTGAGTATATCTCTATTTGCTTATCATACTGCCATCTAATATCATCAATAATACACTATTGGGGGCTCCCGTTTCTGTTTTTTTGTCTCCTTACATGAAGGGAGATCTTGTCAGTGCAATGCTGAGAGCAGGGTGACTAAACTCTCATTTAAGCTCTGCTCAGGACTCTGCATAGGAATGAAGGGAGACACTAGGGGAGGGGAGTGAGATGCCCCTCCATCATCAGGCGCCTCTAGGCGCCCGCCTACAGTGCCTTATGGTAAATCCGTCCCTGGCTCTGATACATAATTATGTCTCCCACCTAAACTCTACCATGCTCCCCGGGGCCTCTGCACATTTGTGGCTGGATTGTACTGGGGACAGCCTTGTGACACCGTGGTCCCCCATGGGGATCAAGAGAGCGATCGGCCGGCTGGAGGAGAGGGAGGGAGGGGAAATAAATAAATAAATAGCCAAATTTAATAAAAATAAAATAAGATAAATATTTTGAAAAAAAAAATAAACACATGTGGAGAGCTCTGTTGGTGGGGTGAAAAGGAGGGGGGTCGGGGTGTCACTAGTGTGCTGTGGCGTGCGGCCCTGCAGCTTGGCCTTAAAGCTGCAGTGGCCTATTTTGACAGAAATAGCCTGGTCTTTAGGGGGGTTTAGCACTGTGGTCCTGAAGTGGTTACATTTTCACCAGCCATTTACATTTTTTTATAACTTGTGCACATTATTTACAGTGGCTTGCAAAAGTATTCGGCCCCCTTGAAGTTTTCCACATTTTGTCATATTACTGCCACAAACATGAATCAATTTTATTGGAATTCCACATGAAAGACCAATACAAAGTGGTGTACACGTGAGAAGTGGAACGAAAATCATACATCATTCCAAACATTTTTTACAAATAAATGACTGCAAAGTGGTGTGTGGGTAATTATTCGGCCCCCTGACTCAATACTTTTTAGAACCACCTTTTGCTGCAATTACAGCTGCCAGTCTTTTAGGGTATGTCTCTACCAGCTTTGCACATCTAGAGACTGAAATCCTTGCCCATTCTTCTTTTCAATGCAGCTCCAGCTCAGTCAGATTAGATGGACAACGTTTGTGAACAGCAGTTTTCAGATCTTGCCACAGATTCTTGATTGGATTTAGATCTAGACTTTGACTGGGCCATTGTAACACATAGATATGTTTTGTTTTAAACCATTCCATTGTTGCCCTGGCTTTATGTTTAGGGTTGTTGTCCTGATGGAAGGTGAACCTCCGCCCCAGTCTCAAGTCTTTTGCAGACTCCAAGAGGTTTTCTTCCAAGTTTGCCCTGTATTTGGCTCCATCTATCTTCCCATCAACTCTGACCACCTTCCCTGTCCCTGCTGAAGAGAAGCACCCCCAGAGCATTATGCTGCCACCACCATATTTGACAGTGGGGATGGTGTGTTCAGAGTGATGTGCAATGTTAGTTTTCCGCCACACATAGCGTTTTGCATTTTGGCCAAAAAGTTCCATTTTGGTCTCATCTGACCAGAGCACCTTCTTCCACTTGTTTGCTGTGTACCCCACATGGCTTGTGGCAAACTGCAAACGGGACTTCTTATGCTTTTCTGTTAACAATGGCTTTCTTCTTGCCACTCTTCCATAAAGGCCAACTTTGTACAGTGCATGACTAATAGTTGTCCTATGGACAGAGTCTCCCACCTGAGCTGTAGATCTCTGCAGCTCGTCCAGAGTCACCATGGGCCTCTTGACTGCATTTCTGATCAGCGCTCTCCTTGTTCGGCCTGTGAGTTTAGGTGGACGGCCCTGTCTTGGTAGGTTTACAGTTGTGCCATACTCCTTCCATTTCTGAATGATCACTTGAACAGTGCTCCGTGGGATGTTCAAGGCTTTGGAAATCTTTTTGTAGCCTAAGCCTGCTTTAAATGTATCAATAACTTGATCCCTGACCTGTCTGGTGTGTTCTTTGGACTTCATGGTGTTGTTGCTCCCAATATTCTCTTAGACAACCTCTGAGGCCATCACAGAGCAGCTGTATTTGTACTGACATTAGATTACACACAGGTGCATTCTATTTAGTCATTAGCACTCATCAGGCAATGTCTATAGGCAACTGACTGCACTCAGACCAAAGGGGGCTGAATAATTATGCACGCACCACTTTGCAGTTATTTATTTGTAAAATATGTTTGGAATCATGTATGATTTACGTTCCACTTCTCACGTGTACACCACTCTGTATTGGTCTTTCACGTGGAATTCCAATAAAATTGATTCATGTTTGTGGCAGTAATATGACAAAATGTGGAAAACTTCAAGGGGGCCGAATACTTTTGCAACCTACTGTATATTATTAACTATAATCAGCAATATTAGACATAATGCCCCTTTAATGACATGTGACAGGTCACAGAGAAGAGTCAGCCAGTGAGGATGAAGATGGGAAGCATGGACAGACCAGCATATCGAGACAGGTGAGTTGCAATCTAGCCAAAAACAGTGCAGGGGCCTAGGAGAGCAGTCGGAGGGAAACCTGGGGGTGCGGTTACACAGAAGGGTCCAAGAAATGCTTGGAGACCCTGGGCTTATTGCCCCTTTGCTTTAACTGTTTGCCCCAGGCAAGACTTCCTAACACTGCAGGGTAGCCCCTTGAGCTACCCTTAGTGGCTGCAGCTCTTGAGTGCTTTGAGTCCAACAGGAGAAAGTCGCTACACAAATGTTCAGATTATTATTATTATTAGCTCTGCCTTCTGCTTTCAGAAGCACATTTTTATTTGGCATCGATTTTTCAGTAGAGGAGCCTTCTGGGTCTCCTTAGCCCAATAAATTGGTAACAACTCTACCTTGCAAGCCCTGTATTTCAGTGCTTCTCAAGTGGTTAGCATTTAACCACTTGGCGACCACGTCACGCATTCACTTATTGAAGAGCTTTACAAAAACCGCGGCGCCCACCCGAGCGCCGGGAGGAGAAAAAAACTCCTCAAAAAACGCCAAACGCGAAAGCGAATGAAACGCAATGTGAATAAGCCCTTAATATATCAAGGGGGTCATCATTAGGACCTCAGAGGATAATTTTTAGTGATGCTGCTATAACTATAACTTGGAGATTTGTGTGCATTGCACAGGATGTAGGACAAGTTACATTGGTGATAAGTACAGACATCGGTATGGGTAAGCCACACAAGGTACGCAGTAAATCTCCCTGAAGCACTGCGGAGCCTTGCTAAGAAAAAAAAATACTTTCCAAACAGGTGCTGGCTCCAGGTAGGAAGCAGCCCCTGCTCTCCTACATCAAAGGTGATTTAATGTAGGCGCATGAAGGGATTTGACCACTTCCGGATCCTTGGTACATATATATATACGTCTCTGTTTACTTCACTTGCGGATCTGGTGTGTATATATACGCACTGTTTACTTACTACCACCATTCCCAATCGCCACACCATTTTCATTCGCAATCACCGCAATTGTGCCTTTCCAGGATCGGGGTATGAGAAACACCTCTACCCAACCCCGATCACTGTGCCTGTGATGAATGGGAGCTTGGGGCAGTGAGACGCAGCTCTCATTCAAAACCGAAAGCATACTCATACATGCACTAGTTCCTGTCTACTGTTAACAACAGACAGGAACTAAGTGTAGTGCCATCTTGTGGCCAAATACATCATTATACATTTTTACATAGAAAAAAAAATTGAATAAATTATTATTTTTTAACCTCTTTACCTTTACCCCATAGTTAGCAAAATAAAACACTTATAAAAAAATAAAAAAAATAAGATAAAATAAAAAAAATGCATAATTTAAAAATAACCCTACATAGTTACCTTAGGAACTTTTTTTAACCTCCCTGGTGGTATGATTCCTTCCTGATTTTAGGGTCTAAAAACGGTACAATTTTTTCATGTACTTTTAGACCCTAAAAGCAAGAGATAATCATGTCATCAGGAGAGAGCCCGGAGCAGCCCCTCACCTCCCTGGGATGCAACGCTGCAGTTCTCCCTCTGTCCTCCGCAGGGCCGGCGCTTCCACAGAGGCAAAGGGGGCAATTGCCCCAGGGCCCCAAAAAGCTGTAGGGGCCCCCAAGGTGTCTCCCCCCTTCTCCAGCGATGGTGATTGGTGACCCTATTCATGCCTGCAGGGAATGAGGAAGAAAAGAAGTAAAGAGCATAGAGCACGGTGCTGCCTCCTGTGTCCTGCCTGGATTAGAGAAGACTCTGCTATGTGTACGGTAAAAGAGAAGGAGAATAATGAGGACCCCAACAATGCTTTAGGACATATGATGGACACCTAATAATATTGTGTAACTGAAGGGGGTGGGATTGGGCCTGGAAGCCAGCTCGGGGGCCCAGTGTGGTGAATTTGAATGTATGAGATGGGGTTGTGCTAATGGGGCCCCCTCAAGTTACTTTTGCCCCAGGGCCTCAGTGTAGCTAGAACCGGCCCTGGTCCTCCTCCTGGTGGTGCTGTAACCCTATAGTGAGATTGCTGGCTGTCGTCATGATGACAGTCAGCGTTCACACCAGGGGGATACAGAGCCTCCGTGCACAGGAAGAGGAATGGATCGCCCAGGAGGAGAGTGAAATTGCCCGCTGCGTGTAATGCTCTGCATGGACCTCCCAGCGGCTACCACAAGTGTAGCTCGGGGTTACCGCTCGGAGCTGTGGTTTTCCACCTCGAGTATAGCTCGTGGCTAATGCTAAGGAGGTTAATATGTATGTCATGAGGGTATATTACTGTTGCTTTTGTAAATAAAGGCTTGTAATTATTGTCATGATATAAAAAAAACACTAAAAAAGAAAATACACCTTTATATCCAAATAAAATATTATCACCATGCATTGTACTAGAAACACAAATTAAATGTTGTAATAACTGGGACAAATCTACAATAGCACTTTTTTTTTCTAAACTACAATGGCTGAAAGCTGAGAATTTATGAATTTTTACAATGTTTTTATTCCCTGTAAAATGTATATAAAATAAAATATTTCTTAGCAAAAAGTACTGCCCAAAGAGAGCCCAATTTGTCCTACAAAATATAATGTATAGATCATTTCAGGGTGATAAGTAGCAATAAAGTTATTGGTGAATGAATGGGAGGAGCATGATGTGAAAATTGCTCAGGTTTTGAAGGGGAAAAAAACAGTGGTAGGGAAGTGGTTAATATATCTTCTATCTATATATATTTAATAGGCTAAGTGCCTCAACATTCAAGCAAGAAGAAGTATCGCCCTGCCCCCAGGAGCGGTCCAAGCAAGAAGAAGGGGCTGGGCCAAGCAAGAAGAAGAAGTAGCGCCCTACCCCCAGGGGCGGTCCTACACTTGCCGCCGAGCTGGAGGGGGTAGCGGGCAGGAAGGGGGTATTGGGCACAGCGGCAGGGAGGGGGGTCGGACCCCCCCCCCCCTCCCTCACCTAGGTCCGCCATCTGCGTTTCTCCTTTAGCTTCAGTTCTATGGAAAACAAAAGTTTGCTTTCTTGGAACAGAAAGAATTTGCGATAATTCAGGTTGGAGTGAGCTTGAGGTGTCTCCCAGTGCATCACTGCTGAATATATGCAATTTAACCATTGTTGTCCTTAAAAGCTAAACATTGCATTCCAGAGGTTCTGGAGGTGTGTTTAGCTTCTAAGGGCAACAATGGTTAATTTGCATATATTCAGCAGTGATGCACAGAGAGACATCTCAAGCTCACTCCAACCTGAATTATCGCAAATTCTTTCTGTTCTAAGAAAGCAAACTGTTGTTTTCCATAGCATTTTAGTAAGGGGGCTTTTAGGACCATTGTAGCCCCTTACACACTCCAATGAGTTCTGGTTCACCATGAGCTTGCTACGAGTATGCTACGCCGCGGGTAGGCTAGTGTAATATCAATAGGGTACCTCATACTTGTACTTAACTTGTACTCCTGATTTTTTTGTCTGTGTTATCATCAGTGCATGATAAATATTATGGAATTAGACTTAAATAAATAAAATGCTCTTTAAAGTGACCCAGAGATGAAAAAAAGGAAAGATTTGATACTTATCCAGGGCTTCCTCCAGCCCCATAAGCTCGTCTGAGTCCCTCGCCGTCCTCCTGCGGTCTGCCCTTCAGCCGGGATCAGCCCTGGTAACAGGCTCAGTCTCATCCAGTCTGGGTCTTCTGCACATGCGCGTACCTCCCACGTATGCGCAGTATACCCAGACTGAGCCCGACTGAGCCAGTTACCGGGGCTGATCGTGGCTGAACCGCGGACCGCGGAAGGACGGTGTGGGACTCAGACGAGCTTATGGGGCTGGAGGAAGCCCTGGATAAGTATAAAATCTTTCCTTTTTTTCATTTCTGGTACTCTTTAAAAAAACACCTGGGGTCCCACTGGAATCCCTCCTTGGTATGGTCCATTTTATCCACACATAAAGATTTAAGATTTGATGCAAACAATGATAGTTTCAAAAACCCAAAAACATAATTTAAGTAATCTACCGCATCACACAGTTCAGAAATGACAAAAAATAGGGTCCCTCAGAGGCCCTAAGTTTGGTAAATTAGGCTGATGAGCTAGAGATAGGGAGGGAATGGGATATGGAGGCTGCCATATGGATTTCCTTTTAAACAATTCCAGTTGCCTGGCAACCCTGCAGAGCTCTTTAGCTGCAGTAGTGTCTGAATCACACATCTGAAACAATCATGCAGCTAATTTTGTCAGAAACATCTCATCTGCATGCTTGTTCAAGGTCAGAACGAAGCAGCTTCCATAGGTCTAGCGCCTCGGCCTTCGGGGAATACTGGGTTACTATGCAGTACTCCCCTTCTGGCATCCGGCCAAACAGGAAGTGACTCATGCTTGTGGTCACTTCCTGTTTTGGGTATACGGACGTGCACGGAAGCGCATGAGTGTCGCAACTTCACCGCACCGCCACCGCCAACATTTTTTAAATACCTGCATTGCCATAGACTTTCATGACTTCTGGTCTGCCGCATGTCTATGCAGATATGCACGGCAACGTAGTTATGGAAGCGCATCAGATTAAGCACTTTCAGGGCACTGCACCGCAGATAACATGAAAGCACCCATAGATTTTCATTGCCTTGCAGGAGCAGTGCGATAAAGTGCTGCTACGCACCACGCCAGTGTGAAAGGGCCCTGAGAGTGTATGCCTGAAGTTACAAGATAAGAAAACAAGTGAACAAATAGTACTAATCCTACTAAGAGCTTGACAGAATTCAGTTTTTCACAAGTGTGACGTTAAACATAACACAGATTTCAACCCTTGAAAGACTTACGAGGCAAATGACAGAAAAAAAGTTAATTACCTTACTGCAATAGCAGACCTCAGGGCAGACCATCTGCGGCTCCCTTGTACTTTCTAGCTGCTCTGTTTTCTAAATCTAGTTATCATTAGAGGCCCCAACCCAGCCCAGGGTCGCCTTATCTCAGGGCAATTACAATCGCCGCTTTAAAAAAATCCTCTGCCTGCGCAATTTGCATAGCTGCTACTGCGGCTGCGCAGGATTACAGCTCTGCCCACGGCACATTGCCGCTCTGTATACTCTGTTATACGTCATGTGGGCGTCACCACATGACCGCCCACATGACTGACTGCACGTCAAGCCAGCCATGCCCCCTCAGCAGAGAATACCAGCGCTGAACACATGATAACTGGATTTAGAGAACAGAGCAGGTGGAAAATACAAGGGAGCTGCAGATCGTCTGCCTTGAGGTCTGCTATTGCAGTAAGGTAATTAACTTTTTTTCTCTCATTCGCCTCTTAAGTCTTTTAAAACTCAAATTAAGCATCCAGGACTCCAAGAAAGTCCAATTTAGACTTACTGCTACAAATTACTTATCTCATATGTTTATTTTAACTTCAGATTTGCTTTCATACAATTTTATAGAAAAAAAAAATGGTAAAGGGGAACTGAAGTAAGAGGTATACGGAGGCGTGGCAGGGAAAAAAGGGCGCACAGCTCTAGTGGACTAAAAGGGCGCCGCCATAGACTGCAATACAAAATATTGGCTATTGGGCGCCCGACAGGAAACAAGGGCGTCCGAGAAATAGCGGTTACAGGGATCGTGTTAACAAAAGTTTCCGTTTATACAAAAAGGGTTATAACAAACATCATTTACAAGATCGTTTTGACTGTGTGTTATACTTATTTTTTCGTTTTTTAAATCTCGCTTATAGGAGCTATAACTTATTTTTCCGTTTTTACATTTTGATTGCAGGACTGTTACAAGTAAATGTTCGTTTACAGTACTATTAACAGATTAAGGTTTATAAGAAATAGCGTTTACAAGTTCGTTTACAAGTTCATTTTGATGTTGTGTTATACTTATTTTTTCATTTTTAAAATTAGTTTATAGGAACGCTTACAGGACTGTAACAAGTAAATGTTCGTTTACACTACTTTTAACATTTAAAAGTCGTTTACATACGCATACTGCTTAAATACCAATGTATATACCGTTTTCAACCTTATACCAATGTGTAAATACTGTTTTGAACCTTATTGTATTAGAAATACATCATACTTGGTATTAACTTTGTTTTTTACACTTATAATGCGTTGATTATAGTTAGTAAAATATCGTTTTTAATATTACTGTTATTTTAAGATTTTTTTTAATGCTTACGTGATATATAATTTTATGTATTTATAATATTAATATTGTATATGTCATTTTAAGACTATTTAATGTATTACAAATATACAAATTATTGGTTAGGGTTAGGCACTATCAGGGGGGTCTAGGGGTTAGGGATAGGTATAGGGAGGGTTATGTATAGTTACAGTGCAATATACAGCACCATGGGGTGATTAGGGTTAGGCGCCACCAGGGGGGTGGTTAGTTTTAGGCACCATCAGGGGGGTCTTAGGTTTAGACACCACCAGGGTAGTCTTAGGTTTAGGCACCACCAAGGGGTTGGTTAGTTTTAGGCACCAGCAGGGGGTTGGTTAGTTTTAGGCACCAGCAGGGGGTTGGTTAGTTTTAGGCACCAGCAGGGGGGGTCTTAGGTTTAGGCACCATCAGGGGGGTTGGTTAGTTTTAGGCACCACCAGGGGGTTGGTTAGTTTTAGGCACCACCAGGGGGCTGGTTAGTTTTAGGCACCAGCAGGGGGGTCTTAGGTTTAGGCACCACCAGGGGGGTCTTAGGTTTAGGCACCACCAGGGGGGTTTTAGGTTTAGGCACCACCAGGGGGGTCTTAGGTTTAGGCACCACCAGGGGGGTGGTTAGGGTTAGGCACCACCAGGGGGGGGGGGGGTCTAGGGGTTAGGGATAGGTACAGGGAGGGCTGTGTATGAGAGTAAGGTTAGATATAGTTACAGCACAATATGTGTAATATATACAATTTATTACATTATGTGTATTAATACAAAGGGGTGGTCTAGGTGTTAGGGATATGGAGAAGGAGAGATCTGTGTGAGCTTACAGTTAGGTATAATTGCTGTGAAATACCTTTAAAATCTACTATTCTATTACTATGCTTAATAGCAGTGTAAATATCGTTTTTATTATAGACGCTATTTGAAGTTTTAATACACTATCCGTTTGTTATTATACACGCCATTTCACGTTTCATTCAACAACACGTTTATGTTATACACGCAATTTGACATTTTACAACAGAATACGGTTGTTGTTTTAGACGGTATTTTGCCGTTTAATATACGTTCATTACAGCGATACAGCACTATATTTTCGTTTACAACGCAACTAAGGGAAAACATTGTTTTACATTATAACTTATAAATTCGGCTACATCCCGCGCCCTTTTTTCCATGCGCCCTTTTTCAATATACGCATACGGAGGCTGCCATATTTATTTCCTTTTAATCAATACCAGTTGCCTGGCAGCCCTGCTGGCCTATTTCTCTGCAGTAGTATCTGAATCACACCAGAAACAAGCATGCAGCTAGTCTTGTCAGATCTGACATTAATGTCAGAAACACCTGATCTGCTGCATGCTTGTTCAGGGGCTATGGCTAATAGTATTAGAGGCAGAGGATCAGCAGGAGGGCCTGGCAACTGGCATTGCTTAGATGGAAATAAATATCGCAGCCTCCATATCCCTCTCACTTCAGTTGTCCTTTAACAGCAGGATTTTGGACAGCTAGCACTGACTGGATGATACAGTCACAATTCTATCTATGTATTCGGCATAACCAGTGTGGAGGATCTCTCCTGATTTCCCCAGAAATTCTTATAGCACCTCCCTGTACACATAACCCAGCATGGAGGGGTTCAGTGAAGGCAGCAGTGAAGGTGTGGAGCTGTCTGATCGGGTCACACAGGGCATAAAAGGAGATCTGCCCGGCCTCATAATCCAGACATATCCGGACTCTATCACTGGGGATCATGTCAGGTACCCGGATCACTTTCCTGTCATGTATCACTGAGTACTGATTATAAAACCTCTCCAAACACCAGGACTTGTTATTATATCCAATCACTGATTGATCTCTCCTGTCTATACTGGGGTAACACATCCCGACTCTCCACCATACTGATCCAGAAACATGCACTTCCCAGTAATGTCGCCCTGAGGAGAATCTCTGGCTGCTCAACACCTGAGGCCAATCCTGAAATCTCTCTGGTGTTTCAGGGTGATTCTGGCTTCTGTCTGCCCTGGATGCAGATTTCCTGTCATCTGATATACGTAGAGTATTAGCAGCTGTGTTTACATCCAGTAATATGTCTGCGTACACTGGCAGCCCTGATGTTTGCTGTGCAGCCCCAATATTTGTCCCCCCAGCCTGGTGTTGTGCGGTGGGGGTGGGTTGGGGGCGTGGCCTGGATAGTTTAGCAGTGATGGGAATTTTGCTCTCTGTAGAAGAATGAAGAGAGGTCCGTGTGTCTGTATGTTTCTGCACAATTACCCCAGATGTTTGCTGTACAGTCACCATATCATATAGTCTTGTGTATAATGTGTATAAGATGCCACTCCGAAACATTTTCCCCCCAGCCAGGCGCTGTGTGTGTTGTGCAGTGGGGATGGGTTGGGGGCGTGGCCTGGATAGTTTAGCAGTGATGGGAACTTTGTCCCCTGTAATAGAATGTGGATAGGCCTGTGTGTGTTGTGTGGTGGGGGTGGGTTGGGGGCGTGGCCTGGATAGCTCAGCAGTGATGGGAACTTTGTCCTCTGTACTAGAATGTGGATAGACCTGTGTGTCTGTATGTTTCTGCACAATTACCCCAGACATGATATCAGATAGTCCTGTGTGTAATGTGTGTGAGATGCCGGCCACATCCAGATCCCCTCCATCATGGAGCTGTTTTTCATGTCTCTCACTGTCCTCCGTGTCACACAAGTCACCTGTATCTGATTCCTGTAAGACAGTCAGTGGATCAGTCATGTTACACAGCTCCTCAATGTGACGCATCTTCCTGGACAGCTCCTCCTTCTTTGTTTCCATCAGTCTGATTACATCATCATATAAAAGTGACACCTGCTGAGCCCACCTGGTGATTTCATTAAGGGCTCTAATCTCCAGGTCTTCCAGCCATGTTTTCACATCTCTAAACAAGGTAATTAGTTCCTTTGTTTCACTCACTGCTGTTTCTTGTGCTTTTCTCCTGTGTTCCTCCAGACTCTGGACTCTTTTCTCAGCCTTCTTTGTCTCTGCCATCAGTTCCTGCAGATCATGTCTCAGCTTCTTCTTCTTCTTATCAGAGGCATATTCCAAAATCTCCACTTGATGTCCTCCATGTTCCCTTGCTAAACAGTAAACACAGATATAGGCAGCATCCTCAGTGCAGTAATACTCCAGGATCTTCTTATGGACGGAACATTTCCTGTTCTGCAGGGAAGTGTTGGGGTCACATAAGACATGTTCTGGTGCCTTGCTGTGGACTCTCAGGTGAATATCACACAGAGAAGCGTCACACAGCAGACAGGACATAACAGCCGGTACAGCAGAGTGAATGCAGTAAGTACAGCGGACTCCGGCCTCCTCCTGATCTGGGCTGAGTAGACAGGAAACTCTCTGCTATCTTCCTCAGAGCAATGTTCCTCTGCAGTGTCGGCCGCTCCATAAACTCCTCTCTACAGTGAGGACAGAAATAGCCTCCAGACCCCTCCTGTGTATCCAGCACACGATCAATACAGTCCTGGCAGAAGTTGTGGCCACATCTCAGGATTACAGGATCTGTATAAATGCTCAGACACACTCCAGCTCCTGGCTCAGATCAGCAGATGTCATTGCTGCAGTAGAGAAGAGGAAATGAAAGTGAAAGTCTTGTTCTTGAAATTCCGCACACCCAATTGCATAATTCTTTTCACGGGGTGAAAATATTTTTTCTCAGAAAATCTTTGCTGCTAACTTTTCTCATGTTACTTAAACTATATATACATATTTACAGTATGTATGAACAGTATAGTATGAAACAGTGGAGGAGATGAAAAAAAAGGAGCAAGGATGCCTGCAGGAGGTGCCCTGCTGATGTTTTGAAAAACTTTATGAAGACCAGCACTGCACCAATGATATTGTGACGGTTTAGTGCCACAACTCAGATGCCCGGTTATTGGTGATCTGCTGAATCACCAATAATGCAGACGCTATACTCGATTATGTGTGGTCCGCAGAATCACCAATAATACCAGAATAGCAAGACCATAGCAGAGTGTGTAGTGTCTGGTGCAACCGTAACTTTAATGGTTTTACAGGACCTTACCAGAGGAGTTGATAAGGAATAATCTGGATACAAACAAGAAAGATTAGACAAAAGGCTTCCCAGTGGGACTGGGAAGGTGTAACGATCGGTGTAACACAGAGAGGGTCTGATTACCGGTGATCTGCAGTATCACCGAGAATACAGATATATACCTGATTATTGATGATCTGCAGTATCACCGATAATCAGATATATCTCTAACCTCTGGACACCTGAGTATAAGAGAGTGTTTTAGGTGCAACAGTAATACTTTGAGGACTGCACCTGAGGAGCAGGTGCAAAGGCAGTAAGGAGTACTGCACAAATACAAATTCCTTCCACTAGCCTGAAACTCCCCGGTGGAAGGGTCAGGCTGGAGGTAGGAAGGACAGAACGTGAGTGACACCAAACGGAGGATGTTACTGCCAAGGCTGTGAACTATCTCCAATGGAGAGATAGTTCTCGAGGTCAGACAGGCCGGGTCGTAAACACACAGACAGATCAGGTACAGAGACAAGAGACAGATGCGGAATCCTAAGGCTAGCAGAGTTTGGCAACAGAGTATCAGAAAGGCAGAGTACAAAATCAGAAAACAGAAGAGTAGTCAGGAAAGCAGAAGGTCATAACAAATAATCAACAATGCCTAGACTTGGGTGTGAGCTCCTTGATCATCAACACCCTGGAACTAGACTAAGAATAACTAGATGGAAAAGCTAATTCCTAATCTGAGGTGTGAGGTCCTTGGTCGTCAACACCCTGGAACTGGTCTAGAATATAATACAGATAATTAACAGAATTCCTAATCTGAGGTGTGAGGTCCTTGGTCATCAACACCCTGGAACTGGTCTAGAATATAACACAGATTCTGACAACAGGTCTGAGTGCTACCACGTAGTGATCGCAACGCCAGACACCAGAGAAATGACCAGCAGCCAGTATATATACTAATGCGCTCCTCAGCGCCTCCCCTAAGTGCTGGACCAATGAGAACTGATAGACTTGTCAGCTGACAGACTTGGTCAGCTGACACCCTTCTGACTGTCATAAAAGTTCTGCCTCTCAGCGCGCACGCGCGTCCTTCTGAACCTGTGTGGACTATCAGTCACAGCCACACCAGACATGTGTTGTAATGCATCTGCTGTGTTGGACGCGGAACCACCCGCACCGCTCTCCGAGCATGCGGCGGTTTCCCCGCGTTCGGCCGTCCTGATGACTGTAGGCCTATGCGCACAAACCGCCTCGTCGGACGCGGAATCCGCCGGTATGTTCACAGGACATGCGGCGGTTTCTCCACGCTCCGTCATGCTGGTGGATTCAGGCCCACGCGCGCAAGCTGTAGTGTTGGACGCGGAATCAGCCGCCTTACTCTGAGCACCCGAGGCGGCTCTTCCGCGTTTTCTCACAGTACCTCCCTCCCCCTGAGGAGTGGACTCCGGACAGCTCCTACCCGGTTTCTCAGGATACAAAGCGTGGAACTCCTTCTTTAATTCATCTGCATGCATGCGACACTCAGGTACCCATGTTCTCTCCTCAATACCATACCCTTTCCAGTGAACTAAATACTGTACTGAGTTCTGTACCACATGTGAGTCTAAAATCTTTTCTACTTCGTACTCAGGTTGGTCATCCACCATCACAGGAGGAGGAGTGGGACCCACATGCACTGCTGGCTTAAGCAGGGATACACAAAAGGTTTTAACACCACGCATGCTGGCAGGAAGATCAATGGCATAAGTAACATTGTTAATCTTCCTGGTTACTGGAAAAGGGCCCACAAATCTGGGTCCTAACTTGGCCGAAGGCTGTTTTAGAGTTAAATGACGAGTGGATACCCAGACCAAATCTCCTGGGCGGAACTTTCACTCCAAGGAACGTTTCCTGTCAGCTTGACCCTTCTGACTTTGAAAGGCCTTCTCCAAATTATTTTTCACGATCCCCCAAATGTTCTTAAATGACTCTTGCCAAGCCTCCAAAGCTGGAAACGGAGTGGAAGCCACTGGCAGTGGGGAGAACTTAGGCAACTTTCCAGTTACCACCTGAAACGGAGAGAATCCAGAGGAAGAGCTTTTCAAATTATTGTGTGCAAATTCTGCAAACGGCAAGAACTTGACCCAATCATTTTGCACATCCGCAACATAACACCTTAGAAACTGTTCCAATGACTGATTAATTCTCTCAGTCTGACCATTGGTCTGTGGGTGGTAGCCCGACGAAAATGACAGTTCCATGCCCATTTGATGACAGAATGCCCTCCAAAATTTAGAAACAAATTGGACTCCCCGATCTGACACTATATTTTCCGAATGCCATGTAGCCGGAAAATGTGTATGATGAAAAGATCGGCCAATTTCTGGGCCGAGGGGAGTCCTTTCAGGGGCACGAAATGGGCCATTTTACTGAATCTGTCGACTATCACCCAAATGACCGACATGCCTTCAGACCTCGGGAGCTCTCCCACAAAATCCATGGACAAGTGGGTCCATGGTTCACTCGGTGTGGGCAAAGGCTGCAATGTTCCCACAGGTGCCAGACGGGAGGGTTTGCTTTTTGCACACACTGCACACTCTCTCACATACTCCTTGCAATCCGTTGCCAAAGAAGGCCACCAAGCACACCTAGCAACAAGGTCTTGTGTTCTGGCGGCTCCAGGATGTCCAGCATTTTTATGGGAGTGGAACATCTGCAGTATCTGGAGACGGAACGGCAAAGGCACAAACAAGACCCCCTCAGGCTTCCCCTCAGGAACGTCCTGCTGGAAGGGACTCAACGTCTCCATCCAGTTCTTCCAGGTTTCTGTGGCTGCCAATACCACCTTTTGTGGGATAATAGTCTCTGGGTCTGAGGGCTGTGCTGTCTCCGGCTCAAAGCATCTGGACAAGGCATCTGCCTTAATGTTTTTACTACCCGGAGTGTACGTAATTACAAATCTGAATCTTGAGAAAAACAATGACCAACGAGCCTGACGGGGACTCAATCTTTTAGCCCCCTCAATGTATTCCACATTTTTGTGATCAGTGTAAAATGTAATAGTATGTTCTGCTCCTTCTAGCCAATGACGCCATTCTTCAAAGGCCAATTTAATGGCTAGAAGCTCCCTGTTGCCTATATCGTAGTTTTTCTCTGCTGGTGAAAACCTACGAGAGAAATAGGCACACGGGTGTAATCTTCCCTGCAACCCAGAACACTGAGACAGCACAGCCCCCACCCTGACCTCTGAGGCATCTACCTCTACAATAAAGGGATAAGAGGTGTCGACGTGTCTCAGAATGGGCGCAGAACAAAACAACTCTTTCAAAGTGGAGAAAGCTACCAGAGCTTCGGGGGACCAGTGGTTGGTATCTGCCCCTTTCTTTGTGAACCTGGTAAGGGGTGCTACGACTGTGGAGTACTCCTTTATGAACCTTCTATAGTAATTTGTGAACCCTAAAAATCTCTGGAGAGCCTTTAGTCCTACCAGTTGAGGCCATTCCAGGACTGCAGAGACTTTGGCAGGATCCATAGAAAGGCCCGAGGTAGAAATGATGTACCCCAGAAAGGCGACAGATGTTACCTCAAAAATGCATTTCTCTAATTTAGCATAAAGCATGTTCTGTCTTAGCTTGTGCAACACAAATCTGACATGAGCCCTGTGCTTCGAGAGGCTATCTGAGATGATTAGTATATCATCCAGATATACTAGGACAAATTTACCCAGATCCTCTCTGAACAGCTCATTGATGAGTTCCTGAAAGACGGCCGGGGCGTTGCACAACCCAAAGTGCATCACTAGGTACTCGTAATGCCCATCGGGTGTGTTAAAGGCCGTCTTCCACTCATCACCCTCTCTGATCCGCACCAAGTTGTATGCACCCCGCAAGTCCAATTTTGAAAAAATCTTAGTAAATAGTAAATAAATCGTCTATCAAAGGTAATGGATAGCGATTTTTTACCGTGATTTTATTTAGACCCCCGGTAATCAATGCACGGCCGAAGGCCTCCATCTTTTTTCTTTACAAAAAAGAAACCTGCTCCAGCAGGTGACCGGGAGGGACGAATGAACCCCTTCGCTTAGTTTTCACGGATGTACTCCTGCATGGCCAATTTTTCCGGCCCAGACAAATTGTAGAGATGACCTCTAGGGGGCATACAACCAGACCGAAGATCGATGGGGCAATCGAAAGGGCGAAGTGGAGGTAACTTATCGGCAGCTTTAGGACAAAACACGTCTGAAAATTCAGAATACCCGATTATGTGTGGTCCGCAGAATCACCAATAATACCAGAATAGCAAGACCATAGCAGAGTGTGTAGTGTCTGGTGCAACCGTAACTTTAATGGTTTTACAGGACCTTACCAGAGGAGTTGATAAGGAATAATCTGGATACAAACAAGAAAGATTAGACAAAAGGCTTCCCAGTGGGACTGGGAAGGTGTAACGATCGGTGTAACACAGAGAGGGTCTGATTACCGGTGATCTGCAGTATCACCGAGAATACAGATATATACCTGATTATTGATGATCTGCAGTATCACCGATAATCAGATATATCTCTAACCTCTGGACACCTGAGTATAAGAGAGTGTTTTAGGTGCAACAGTAATACTTTGAGGACTGCACCTGAGGAGCAGGTGCAAAGGCAGTAAGGAGTACTGCACAAATACAAATTCCTTCCACTAGCCTGAAACTCCCCGGTGGAAGGGTCAGGCTGGAGGTAGGAAGGACAGAACGTGAGTGACACCAAACGGAGGATGTTACTGCCAAGGCTGTGAACTATCTCCAATGGAGAGATAGTTCTCGAGGTCAGACAGGCCGGGTCGTAAACACACAGACAGATCAGGTACAGAGACAAGAGACAGATGCGGAATCCTAAGGCTAGCAGAGTTTGGCAACAGAGTATCAGAAAGGCAGAGTACAAAATCAGAAAACAGAAGAGTAGTCAGGAAAGCAGAAGGTCATAACAAATAATCAACAATGCCTAGACTTGGGTGTGAGCTCCTTGATCATCAACACCCTGGAACTAGACTAAGAATAACTAGATGGAAAAGCTAATTCCTAATCTGAGGTGTGAGGTCCTTGGTCGTCAACACCCTGGAACTGGTCTAGAATATAACACAGATTCTGACAACAGGTCTGAGTGCTACCACGTAGTGATCGCAACGCCAGACACCAGAGAAATGACCAGCAGCCAGTATATATACTAATGCGCTCCTCAGCGCCTGCCCTAAGTGCTGGACCAATGAGAACTGATAGACTTGTCAGCTGACAGACTTGGTCAGCTGACACCCTTCTGACTGTCATAAAAGTTCTGCCTCTCAGCGCGCACGCGCGTCCTTCTGAACCTGTGTGGACTATCAGTCACAGCCACACCAGACATGTGTTGTAATGCATCTGCTGTGTTGGACGCGGAACCACCCGCACCGCTCTCCGAGCATGCGGCGGTTTCCCCGCGTTCGGCCGTCCTGATGACTGTAGGCCTATGCGCACAAACCGCCTCGTCGGACGCGGAATCCGCCGGTATGTTCACAGGACATGCGGCGGTTTCTCCACGCTCCGTCATGCTGGTGGATTCAGGCCCACGCGCGCAAGCTGTAGTGTTGGACGCGGAATCAGCCGCCTTACTCTGAGCACCCGAGGCGGCTCTTCCGCGTTTTCTCACAGTACCTCCCTCCCCCTGAGGAGTGGACTCCGGACAGCTCCTACCCGGTTTCTCAGGATACTAAGCGTGGAACTCCTTCTTTAATTCATCTGCATGCATGCGACACTCAGGTACCCATGTTCTCTCCTCAATACCATACCCTTTCCAGTGAACTAAATACTGTACTGAGTTCTGTACCACACGTGAGTCTAAAATCTTTTCTACTTCGTACTCAGGTTGGTCATCCACCATCACAGGAGGAGGAGTGGGACCCACATGCACTGCTGGCTTAAGCAGGGATACACAAAAGGTTTTAACACCACGCATGCTGGCAGGAAGATCAATGGCATAAGTAACATTGTTAATCTTCCTGGTTACTGGAAAAGGGCCCACAAATCTGGGTCCTAACTTGGCCAAAGGCTGTTTTAGAGTTAACTGACGAGTGGATACCCAGACCAAATCTCCTGGGCGGAACTTGCACTCCAAGGAACGTTTCCTGTCAGCTTGACCCTTCTGACTTTGAAAGGCCTTCTCCAAATTATTTTTCACGATCCCCCAAATGTTCTTAAATGACTCTTGCCAAGCCTCCAAAGCTGGAAACGGAGTGAAAGCCACTGGCAGTGGGGAGAACTTAGGCAACTTTCCAGTTACCACCTGAAACGGAGAGAATCCAGAGGAAGAGCTTTTCAAATTATTGTGTGCAAATTCTGCAAACAGCAAGAACTTGACCCAATCATTTTGCACATCCGCAACATAACACCTTAGAAACTGTTCCAATGACTGATTAATTCTCTCAGTCTGACCATTGGTCTGTGGGTGGTAGCCCGACGAAAATGACAGTTCCATGCCCATTTGATGACAGAATGCCCTCCAAAATTTAGAAACAAATTGGACTCCCCGATCTGACACTATATTTTCCGAATGCCATGTAGCCGGAAAATGTGTATGATGAAAAGATCGGCCAATTTCTGGGCGAGGGGAGTCCTTTCAGGGGCACGAAATGGGCCATTTTACTGAATCTGTCGACTACCACCCAAATGACCGACATGCCTTCAGACCTCGGGAGCTCTCCCACAAAATCCATGGACAAGTGGGTCCATGGTTCACTCGGAGTGGGCAAAGGCTGCAATGTTCCCACAGGTGCCAGACGGGAGGGTTTGCTTTTTGCACACACTGCACACTCTCTCACATACTCCTTGCAATCCGTTGCCAAAGAAGGCCACCAAGCACACCTAGCAACAAGGTCTTGTGTTCTGGCGGCTCCAGGATGTCCAGCATTTTTATGGGAGTGGAACATCTGCAGTATCTGGAGACGGAACGGCAAAGGCACAAACAAGACCCCCTCAGGCTTCCCCTCAGGAACGTCCTGCTGGAAGGGACTCAACGTCTCCATCCAGTTCTTCCAGGTTTCTGTGGCTGCCAATACCACCTTTTGTGGGATAATAGTCTCTGGGTCTGAGGGCTGTGCTGTCTCCGGCTCAAAGCATCTGGACAAGGCATCTGCCTTAATGTTTTTACTACCCGGAGTGTACGTAATTACAAATCTGAATCTTGAGAAAAACAATGACCAACGAGCCTGACGGGGACTCAATCTTTTAGCCCCCTCAATGTATTCCACATTTTTGTGATCAGTGTAAAATGTAATAGTATGTTCTGCTCCTTCTAGCCAATGACGCCATTCTTCAAAGGCCAATTTAATGGCTAGAAGCTCCCTGTTGCCTATATCGTAGTTTTTCTCTGCTGGTGAAAACCTACGAGAGAAATAGGCACACGGGTGTAATCTTCCCTGCAACCCAGAACACTGAGACAGCACAGCCCCCACCCTGACCTCTGAGGCATCTACCTCTACAATAAAGGGATAAGAGGTATCGACGTGTCTCAGAATGGGCGCAGAACAAAACAACTCTTTCAAAGTGGAGAAAGCTACCAGAGCTTCGGGGGACCAGTGGTTGGTATCTGTCCCTTTCTTTGTGAGACTGGTAAGGGGTGCTACGACTGTGATCCTTTATGTGACTCCTTTATGAACCTTCTATAGTAATTTGTGAACCCTAAAAATCTCTGGAGAGCCTTTAGTCCTACCAGTTGAGGCCATTCCAGGACTGCAGAGACTTTGGCAGGATCCATAGAAAGGCCCGAGGTAGAAATGATGTACCCCAGAAAGGCGACAGATGTTACCTCAAAAATGCATTTCTCTAATTTAGCATAAAGCATGTTCTGTCTTAGCTTGTGCAACACAAATCTGACATGAGCCCTGTGCTTCGAGAGGCTATCTGAGAAGATTAGTATATCATCCAGATATACTAGGACAAATTTACCCAGATCCTCTCTGAACAGCTCATTGATGAGTTCCTGAAAGACGGCCGGGGCGTTGCACAACCCAAAGTGCATCACTAGATACTCGTAATGCCCATCGGGTGTGTTAAAGGCCGTCTTCCACTCATCACCCTCTCTGATCCGCACCAAGTTGTATGCACCCCGCAAGTCCAATTTTGAAAAAATCTTAGCATTGGTGACCTGAGTAAATAAATCGTCTATCAAAGGTAATGGATAGCGATTTTTTACCGTGAGTTTATTTAGACCCCCGGTAATCAATGCACGGCCGAAGGCCTCCATCTTTTTTCTTTACAAAAAAGAAACCTGCTCCAGCAGGTGACCGGGAGGGACGAATGAACCCCTTCGCTAAGTTTTCACGGATGTACTCCTGCATGGCCAATTTTTCCGGCCCAGACAAATTGTAGAGATGACCTCTAGGGGGCATACAACCAGACCGAAGATCGATGGGGCAATCGAAAGGGCGAAGTGGAGGTAACTTATCGGCAGCTTTAGGACAAAACACGTCTGAAAATTCAGAATACTGATCCGGTACTCCCTCCTAGTGAATCTTGGTTTGGCCCAAGGTTACCTTCACTAAACAATGATGAAAGCAATGGGATGACCAGCTTGTTAGTTGACCAGTGGCCCAATTAATCTGAGGGGAGTGAAGGTGTAACCAGGGCATGCCAAGGATGATCGTGGAGGTAGTCGTCATGTGTAATACAAAAAAATGCAAATTCTCCCTATGCAGCACCCCTATAGTGACTCCCACCTCTGGTGTCTGAGACAGAGGACTGTTATGTTGCAGAGGGGAATCATCCACTGCCGTAACTTGAATAGGTGGTTTTACCGGGGTAAGCGGAATTCCCAATTTTTTTTGCAAATTCGTAATCCATAAAATTAGCCACTGAGCCCGAGTCAACAAAGGCTTCAGTGACTTCAAGTTTATCCTCCCATGAGATCGTACAAGGGAGAAGCAACCGTTTATCGTCTAGGGGTAAAAATTGTGCGCCTAGGGTATTACCCCCAACTACTCCTAGGCAGTAGCGTTTCCCAATCTCTTAGGGCAATTCTGTACCCTATGACCCCCCTCTGCACAATAAAGACACAGCTGCTCTGAAATCCTGCGTCTCCGCTCCACTTGAGACAACTTTGACTGACCAATCTGCATTGGCTCGGGTGGAGGCAAAATGGGAGGAGGTGGAGTCACAGGGGGCGCAGCGTAGGATAACATTCTCACATGGTTTCTACCACGGGTCTCATTCTGATAGCGCAGCCTCCGATCTATCCTAATGGCCGATGAAATGGCCTCATCGATGGTTTTGGGTTCAGGCTGGCTTAACATAAGATCGGAGACCTCATCTGACAACCCTGATAAGAAACAATCTAAAAGGGCAAAGGTTCCCCACCTGGCTGAAACTGACCACCTCCTAAATTCAGCAGCATACTCCTCGACTGGACTCTTGCCTTGACGTAATAGCTTGAGCTTCCACTCAGAAGTCGAGGCAATGTCTGGGTTGTCGTAAATTATAGCCATGGCTTTAAAAAAATTCTTCTACAGAAGTTAAGGCTAAGTCTCCGGCGGGCAGACTGTACGCCCAGGTCTGAGAATCACCTGATAACAAAGTTTTAATAAATGTGACCCTTTGGGCCATAGTTCCTGAGGATCTAGGTCTCAACTCAAAGTATGATAACACTCTACTCCTAAAATTTCGGAAGTCAGATCTGTGACCAGAAAATTTTTCAGGTACAGGCATACGTATGTCTGTGCTAGGAGGGGATCGCACCTCATCCACCGCCATCTGGAGGGTTTGTACAGACCCGGACAAAGCATCAATTAATGCCCGGTGATTACCCAACACTTGGTTGATGTTATCCACCAAAGTGGTAAGTGTGCCCAGACGGTCAGTGGGTGCGTCCATTTGCATTTTTTGGTCTGGCGTTCTGTAACGATCGGTGTAACACAGAGAGGGTCTGATTACCGGTGATCTGCAGTATCACCGAGAATACAGATATATACCCGATTATTGATGATCTGCAGTATCACCGATAATCAGATATATCTCTAACCTCTGGACACCTGAGTATAAGAGAGTGTTTTAAGTGCAACAGTAATACTTTGAGGACTGCACCTGAGGAGCAGGTGCAAAGGCAGTAAGGAGTACTGCACAAATACAAATTCCTTCCACTAGCCTGAAACTCCCCGGTGGGAGGGGTCAGGCTGGAGGTAGGAAGGACAGAACGTGAGTGACACCAAACGGAGGATGTCACTGCCAAGGCTGTGAACTATCTCCAATGGAGAGATAGTTTTCGAGGTCACACAGACCGGGTCGTAAACACACAGACAGATCAGGTACAGAGACAAGAGACAGATGCGGAATCCTAAGGCTAGCAGAGTTTGGCAACAGAGTATCAGAAAGGCGGAGTACAAAATCAGAAAACAGAAGAGTAGTCAGGGAAGCAGAAGGTCATAACAAATAATCAACAATGCCTAGACTTGGGTGTGAGCTCCATGATCATCAACACCCTGGAACTAGACTAAGAATAACTAGATGGTAAAGCTAATTCCTAATCTGAGGTGTGAGGTCCTTGGTTGTCAACACCCTGGAACTGGTCTAGAAGATAATACAGATAATAAACAGAATTCCTAATCTGAGGTGTGAGGTCCTTGGTCATCAACACCCTGGAACTGGTCTAGAATATAACGCAGATTCTGACAACAGGTCTGAGTGCTACCACGTAGTGATCGCAACGCCAGACACCAGAGAAATGACCAGCAGCCAGTATATATACTAATGCGCTCCTCAGCGCCTCCCCTAAGTGCTGGACCAATGAGAAGTGATAGACTTGTCAGCTGACCGACTTGGTCAGCTGACACCCTTCTGACTATCATAAAAGTTCTGCCTCTCAGCGTGCGTGCGCGTCCTTCTGAACCTGTGTGGACTATCAGTCCCAGCCACACCAGACATGTGTTGTAATGCATCTGCTGTGTTGGACGCGGAACCAGCCGCACCACTCTCCGAGCATGCGGCGGTTTCCCCGCGTTCGGCGTCCTGATGACTGTAGGCCTATGCGCACAAACCGCCGCGTCGGACGCGGAATCCGCCGCTATGTTCACAAGCCATGTGGCGGTTTCTCCGCGCTCCGTCATGCTGGTGGATTCAGGCCCACGCGCGCAAGCTGTAGTGTTGGACGCGGAATCAGCCGCCTTACTCTGAGCACCCGAGGCGGCTCTTCTGCTTTTTCTCACAGAAGAATACAGACAGAGAATACGGAGGTAGTATAGCTGGTCTCTGCCAGGGGTGCTATACCTCACCAGTGGAGCAGGTGAGGATAGTAAATACATAACAGGTGCTCATCAGTGGAGCTGATGAGCCTCAGACCACGCAGACTAGGCCCCTACAGAGAAGCAGGCTGGCACTAGCTGAACCTAATAAAGGCTAGACCTCTACAGAGGTGCTGGCTGGCACCAGCTACACAGCCCTGCTTAATACGACCAGACCTCCGGGCCCTCAGAGAACATACGACAGATATGATAACAGTATAGTTTGGCAAGACCTCGCCAGAGATGCTGGTGAGGTACTAAAGATACACAGGCCGTCCGTATAATAAAGTACAAACCCCAGCAAGCTGGGGATACTGAAACTGAGATTAAATCTCCCAAGGAGCGGACGGTTTAGACCGTACTGCAGCCTAGGAGCAGGGGATACAAACAGTACTGCATTAATGAATAACTTCACCAGAGGAGCTAGTGAAGTTAGCACCTCACCAGTGGCGAGGGCCCACTGGCGAGTAGGGTGGTCTGACAGGCAAGGTTCAGCAACAGGGAGGCAAGTATTGGTACAGAATCGTGAGACAAGAGAGTAATCGGTAATCAAGCAGAGGTTCAGCAACTAGAAGACAGACAGGCGGAAGTACAAGATCAGAAAGCAGGATCAGAGTCAGAGTAGTCAGCTAAGAGTCATACACAGAAATCCATATAATACAATATCCTAGTCTAGGTGTGAAGTCCTTGGCATCAACACCCGGGATCTAGTCTAACAGATAACAGAAGCAATATAGCAATATCCTAGTCTAGGTGTGAAATCCTTAGCATCACACCTGGGATCTAGTCTAACAGATAACAGAAGCAATATAGCAATATCCTAGTCTAGGTGTGAAATCCTTAGCATCACACCTGGGATCTAGTCTAAGGTCTGAGCGCTAACACGCTATGTATTCACGACAACAGACAGCGCCAGACTAAAGCCTGAAGGCTTAAGAAGCAGAGGAGACCTAACTGGCACGCCCCCAGCTGCAGCCAATCCAGGGCGCCGTGAGTCTCCTCCGCTGTCAGCTGACCAGCCGGTCAGCTGACGAGCCCTCGCCTAGGATAAAGGTCCTGTCCATGCGCGCGCCCGCGTGAGACAGCGACCTTGCAGGAAAAAGGTAGTTCCGTCCCTGGCATCTTAGACGCCGGAGGGACGGACAGGGGCCCAGAGGCAGCCGCGGTGGCAATGCAGACCGCCGCGGCTGCGCTCATTACAGATATTTTGCCTTTTTATCATAAATATTCCCAAAAACAGACAGAGCTCAGTTCTGGAGGGCATCTCCTGCAAAAGTCATAACAGGCAGGCAAAGATCTGCAATACAGTTTACTACAGTTCCTCAGCAATGTATATACTGCAATACACCTTTGGGTTTTAATTTGTATTCCTTTTTTTGAGACACCAAAATGTGCCCCAAATGTGTCTCAGATTTCTAATTTCCCCACAGTGTGTCCCCTACTTTGTATGGTCACCTGTAGTGGGTCTCTAGAGATAAAAAGTAAAGGTGTGTAGAAAGACAAAGACCAGGGCAGCTCATAAAGAGAGCGTAAAGGTATGCCTAGGGCTTCATCCTCAGGCAGCATGACTGGGAGTGAGCCCTCAGGCTTGCAGGGATTGGGCAGTTCATAGCAAGGGAGAGGAGCAGGTATATGGAGCCAGGAAGTGGGGGGAGCCTATAAGTATGGGGGACAAGGTAACGGACCTCTTTGGGCAGTGGCAGCAGAGAAAGGTCAGTCTGTCCTACCTTAACTTTCAGGATGGCTTCGGTGGAGGCAGCGGATCTTTGGCGGTGGATTCAGGAGGCCGCAGTGGTGAAGCCTGGATGTGTGAGGTCATAACTGGTCTCTTCTCCCTACCAGCTCCTGGGACTGCGTCGCCTCCGGTCCAGGGCAGGCCTCAACTTGTGAGACGAGTGACAACGAGGTTCTCCCCTTCATCATTACAACAGCAAGGCAGAGGCAGCGGCGTGCAGTGTGCCGCTGGAACAGGAGCGGCCCTGGGTGATTATGCGGTGAGTCCAGTTAGTGGGAACCAGGGGGCGGGGCTTACCATGCTGACAGCTCCAGGCCTCTCTGCCCAGCAGCAGGCTCTCCACAAAGTGATCCTCCTCGAGCCCTTAACCCTCTCTTTGCCACCTCCCCAGTCAGTGGCTAATGCAGGGCTCTCTCCTTTCTTCCTCAATGTACCTGCACTTTCTTTTAACCACCTCCTTGCCAGTCTCCAGGCCCCAGCAGTTGTAGAACACTCCCCCATCCCTCACGGTGTGCCTGCTCATTTCATTAACCCTACCCTGCCAGCTCACCTTTGCTGCTTTCTTCATTCCCCACGCAGAGGTCGATCCCTGACCACTCTCTGCTGCCAAAGCCCCCCCCTGCCCTCCCACTGACTTGGTGGGCTGACCCAGTCTCCTCAGGCATGGGCCCATTTAATATTCCATCAGTCTAGGGTGACCCTGGGTCTTTGCAGGGTACCTCAGGGTACGGGCACTGTTTTTGGCTCTGTTCCTTCATTGTTACAGGTACCATACAGCATACTGCTCAGGAGGTTACTATACAAAAAAAAACCCTGCAAATCGCAGCAGCAGTAACCACCAAAAGAAAGCTCTATTTGTGAGAAGAAAAGGAGGTAAAATTTATTTGGATGCTAAGTTGTATGACCGAAACCGTTAAAGTTGTGAAGTTGCGAATTGTAAGGCATTTTATTGATAAGGTGAGAAAATATTAACTAGGAGAAATAATGAATTGAATAAGGTCCCAAGTCTTCTGCTAAAATGCGGAGGCCAGAGAAGGGAGCTGAAACTGGTAAATAGCTGTTTGGGATGGTGCAACTGTGAGGAGAGGAAGGAGAAGTAATTCTGCTCATGTAAATTTTATTTACACCAAACCCTTTTAGTTATCAGGAAGCAATGACTCAAACCCAAAGAGGATGTGGCAAAGCATTCAACTATTCACAGATTACAAAAATAAGAATGGCACTCAATATACACTGGACAATAACAACCCCAGCCTAGCAGAGGAACTTAACAACTTCTTTGCTAGATTTGAAAAAGACAACAATCGGCCTCCAGTCAACTTTGGGCCCACTACAGACTCACAGTCTTTAATCCTTCACATACATGAAGTGCAACAAGCACTCACAAATATCAACACCAGGAAAGTTGCAGGTCCTGATGGTGTGCAAGGACGTGTGCTGCAGGCCTGTGCTGGCCAACTAGCGAAAGTTTTTACACAAATATTCAACCTCTCTCTGTTCTTGGGTGTAGTCCCATCATGCCTTAAATCCACAACCATTGTGCCAGTTCCAAAAAAATCCTAGGATAACCTGTCTTAATGATTAACGACCAGTTGCTCTAACCCCTGTCATCGCCAAGTGCTTTGAACGACTGGTAGCCACACACATCAAGGCCTCCATCCCAGCAAATTTAGATCAACACCAGTTACCGAACAAATAGATCGACTGAGGACGCCATCTGTGTAGTTCTCCATGCTGCCCTCTCACACCTAGAAAAGCCAAACTCCTATGTTAGGATGCTCTTTGTTGACTACAGCTCAGCATTTAACACCATCGTACCTAGCCAGCTGACCAACAAATTCCATGCACTAGGTCTTGCTCCCTCCATATGTACTTGGTTATTGGACTTCCTTACTAATCGCCCTCAAACTGTCAGAATAGGAAAACAGACATCCTCCACCCTTACCCTGAGCACTGGCGTGCCACAGGGCTGTGTATTAAGCCCTCTCCTTTATGCACTTTTCACCCATGACTGCCAGCCTATCTATACCTCAAACATAACTGTTAAGTTTGCAGATGACACGACTGTCATTGGGCTTATATCAGACAATGAGGAAGCTGCATACAGAGAAGAAGTTAGGAACCTGACTGCATGGTGTGACATTAACAACCTGTTATTAAATACAAAGAAGACCAAAGAAATTATTCTAGACTTTAGGACCACCAAAAAGACCACTCACCTACCGCTAATGATCAATGCAGAGGCTGTGGAGAAAGTTTCCAGCTTCAAATTTTTGGGAACACCATTGCTGAAAACCTGTCCTGGGCTGACAATGCTTTAGCTCTAACTGGCAAAGCACAACAACGCCTCTACTTTTTGAGAAAACTAAGGAGCGCTAACCTACCACAGAAGCTGCTGGTTAATTTCTACAGATGCACTATAGAAAGCGTTCTGACCAATTGCATGACGGCCTGGTACAACAGCTGCACCAAGGCTACTCGAGAAGCCCTGCAACGAGTTGTTAAAACAGCAGAAGCCATTATCTGCACTGAACTACCATTACTGGAACTCTTGTATAATACTCACAGCGTGAGAAGGGCCAAAAACATTATCAAGGACAACACTCACCCTGGAAATGCCTTGTTTGAGCTCCTTCCATCAGGTAAACGTGTTAGATCAATCCGCACACACACAAACAGACTGAAAGATAGCTTTTTCCTATCCGCCATAAACTTGATGAACTCTGAATCCTCTCTGAAATAATTAACACGGTGTACAAATTGTTTAAATATCTGTAAAACCTGGCATACTTGTATGATTTCTTCTCTTCCTACCCTTGTTACTATTACTATGTTCCCTATATGCACCATGGGGTTGTCATGAAAAGTAATTTCGTTGTGTTACACAATGACAATAAAGTGAATTGAACTGAATTGAAAGCAGCGCTGCAGTAGTTTAACCACTTCCATGGTTTAATACAGTATATCTACGTCACGCAGGACTTCAGTTCCTGCTCAGCAACATAAATAATCATCAATGGCTGCGGATGGCAGCCACTTGCTCCCAGTCCCAGAGTCTCTCCCGTCGCTGCCACCTGTTAGAGGGGAGATGAGGATTAATCTAAGTCCCCGAGTGAATAATCGCTGGTATCAATCAGATGCCGTGATCATTTGTAACTTCTGAAGTATCACATCCACGCATTACTTCCTGTTTTGCATACTTATAGTATTTCTTTATACTTACAGCGTACTAATAGTACGCTAATAGGAAATAATGCGCGAGGACATCTTGAGGCCAAATAGTAACATTACACCTATATTCATTTATTTTAATAAATAAGACCTACACTTACATTAAAAATGAACTCCTTCCATCCCACCCTCTCCCATACTTACGTAAATAAATTATAAGAATATAATTTAAAAAAATGACAAGTAAAAAAAAAATACATAAATAGTTACCTTAGGGAATTAACTTTGTTAATAATAATGACAAAAGGGTATATTAATTTTATTCACTCAAATTCTGGGCTTGTAGCTAGTGATGGACGCAAAAGTGAAAAAATGCACATTGATTCCCAAATAAAATATTGGCGCCATGCATTGTACTAGGGAATTATTTAAAACTTTTTAATAACTGGGAAAAATGGGCAAATAAAATGTGTGGGTTTTAATTATGGTAGCATGTATTATTCTAAAAAATATAATGGCTGAAAACTGAGAAATAATGATTTTTTTTCCATTTTTATCTTATTTTTTCAATTAAAATGTATTTAGAATAAAATAATTCTTAGCAAAATGTACCATCCAAAGAAAGCCTAATTGGTGGCAAAAAAACCCAAGATATAGATTGTTTCAGTGTGATAAGTAGTAATAAAGTTATTGGTGAATGAATGGGAGGAGCCCTGATGCGGTCGCAACCTCTGTTTCCCCTATTGCTACGCCACTAAATAGCATCTTTTATAGACATTGTGCTGCTATCCCTGTACAGGAGGCTCAGCAGCGGCTGCCCTCCATCTGCCTCAAAGTGCACCTGTCATGTCAGATATATGGCGGTTGCTGTTACTTGCTGTAATAATAATTTTATTTATCTGGCTGTAATGCTGATACAGGCCCCCTGATCTGCATACTGGTTTCAGGTAAGTAACTTAGGCTAGGTGCACAGTCCCTGTGACGGCAGGAATGCAACAGATCGAGAAATCGGCATTGCACGTAGGGATGAGCGTAATGACCTAATTACGAATTTCCGAAATTTCGCGAAATTACTACAATTACGATTTTAGCAGTAATCGAAATTTCGTAATTTTCGCAAATTACGCAAATTTTCGTAATTACGATTACGAAATTTAGTATTTTAAAGTTTGCAAAGGTTTCTATCCCTCTAGATGCCTAAAATGAATAACCAACCAATCAATCAATCAATCAATCAATCAATCAATCAATCAATCAATCAATCCTCCCCCTCCCTCTCTCTCTCCCTCTCTCTCTCCCTCTCTCCCTCTCTCTCTCCCTCTCTCTCTCTCTCATTTGTAGTATTTCAAAACCATACTCACATTCATGACATGTCCAGGGATCAAACCCAGGCCAACCACATGGAAGACAGCTATGCTCACCACCATACCACCAAACACACACTAAATAGACTGCTAACCTAAATCTTACTTGTAGACAGTCATATGAGACACATGCTGGGTGCAGGGCTTTGTGATTGGACCATGCGATAGAGTGAGGTGCAAAAATGAAATCATGCCTAGCAGAGGATGGTTTCACAGTGCTAAATGCTAGGCTGGCTGTGGTGCAATTGGTTAGTGTGTCTGGCTGGTAACAGCAAGGTTACAGGTTCAATTCCATCCAGGCATGTCTTTTCCTTTTGCGTTCAACAGTTGTCCAAACAGAGCCAACAGAGCCCCAGATAGCCATGTAGAGTTAGGTCACAGCTAGCCTGGCTGTGGTGCAATTGGTTAGTGTGTCTGGCTGGTAACAGCAAGGTTACAGGTTCGATTCCATCCAGGCATGTCTTTTCCTTTTGCGTTCAACAGTTGTCCAAACAGAGCCAACAGAGCCCCAGATAGCCATGTAGAGTTAGGTCACAGCTAGCCTGGCTGTGGTGCAATTGGTTAGTGTGTCTGGCTGGTAACAGCAAGGTTACAGGTTTGATTCCATCCAGGCATGTCTTTTCCTTTTGCGTGCGCGCGCTGCGCCATTGAACCCCATGGGGTATTTTGCGTGCGTAAAACTTTACGCATGCAAAACGTTGTGCTCGGTGTTTGGACAACTGTTGAACTCAAAAGGAAAAGACATGCCTGGATGGAATCGAACCTGTAACCTTGCTGTTACCAGCCAGACACACTAACCGATTGCACCACAGCCAGGCTAGCTGTGACCTAACTCTACATGGCTATCTGGGGCTCTGTTGGCTCTGTTTGGACAACTGTTGAACGCAAAAGGAAAAGACATGCATGGATGGAATCGAACCTGTAACCTTGCTGTTACCAGCCAGACGCACTAACCAATTGCACCACAGCCAGCCTAGCATTTAGCATTGTGAAACCATCCTCTGCTAGGCATGATTTCATTTTTGCACCTCACTCTATCGCATGGTCCATGGTCCAATCACAAAGCCCTGCACCCAGCATGTGTCTCATATGACTGTCTACAAGTAAGATTTAGGTTAGCAGTCTATTTAGTGTGTGTTTGGTGGTATGGTGGTGAGCATAGCTGTCTTCCATGTGGTTGGCCTGGGTTTGATCCCTGGACATGTCATGAATGTGAGTATGGTTTTGAAATACTACAAATGAGAGAGAGAGGAGGAGGAGGAGGCTGGTTGGGCTATTCATTTTAGGCATCTAGAGGGATAGAAACCCTTACAAACCTGAAAAAGTAAAATTTCGGTTGGAGACACGAAATTCGTCATTACGGGAGTGAAATTTCGATTACGAAATTGTAAATTACGATTTGAAAATTAATTACGAATTTGGGTCGTAATGTTAAATTTCGCATGCGTAATAAAAGCAGTTCGAAATTTCGAAAATTTCGGCTCATCTCTAATTGCACGTATGCTCAAACTGCATCAGGTACAATGAAACATACAGTCAAGGAAAAGTATGCTTCACTGTTACTGTTAATGTGCATGTTTAGCGGTAATGCACTGCATTCCGCGTGTCGCATGCCACAACCCTTTATTATTATTATTATTATTTTTTATTTATATAGCGCCAACATCTTCTGTAGCACTGTATATACTTCAACGCTCCTGCTGCACTGTGAACATCTCATAGGCATTGCATTGCAGTGTGGTACATCATGTTACAAAGAGTCTATTACACTGCACTGCAAGGCTTCACCGTGAACATGGCCTAAAGGTTCGTACACATGTCAGATAAAAATCGTTTGTACATGAACGAAAACGATCGATTTTTGCATGCACGACCGACGATCGTTCATACAAACATAATGAACTATTTCCAACGACGCGTGTACACGACCAATATCGTTACTCGTTTTTGATCCGTCCTGTTGGATTTTTTGTAACGACCAATGATGAACGACCAAAGTGTGTACAGCTAATTTACCAATATAGAACGATCATTCGACACAGAACGCATGCGCCGCTTATACAGCCACGGACTTCACATCCGTACGCGTGCGTTGAATGAACGAACGTTCTTTTTTTTATAATTTTTTTTTTTTGATTATTATTTTAAAATAAACACACAGTCATTACTACCTACCCGCACTCACATACCTACACGCTCTCATGCATTCACACTCATACACTGTTCACACAAACACTTAACCGACGATCGTTTATATCAGTACATTAATTGGTCAGTCTATGTCGTTATACATACGTCATTTCCGATGTACATTACCTCACTTCCCTTAAAATATTGTTCTTTACATCGTTTATGTCTGTATTCTGTTTGGTCGTTGAACGGTCATTACTTTATTGTTGTCTATCTTTGATTGCTCGTTTAGAACGATCGTTCGTTTAAAAATTATTTGATGTGTGTACTTACCTTCAGTCACAGGAGGGGATTACCCCACACATAAAATATCACTACTGGGGGGGTGGGGGTGGCTGTAGGAAGAGTGGAGAAGTCTCTGGATCATCCATAGGTGCTGGCTCCAGGTAGGATGCAACCCCTGCTCTCCTACATCAAAGGTGATTTTATGTAGGAGCATGAAGGGATTTAACCACTTCTGGATCCTTGGTACATATATATACGTCCCTGTTTACTGCACTTGTAGGGTAAGGGTATGTATATATACATATATATAAAATCAGATGTATGTATGTGTGTGTGTATGTATGTTTGTGTGTGTGTATGTATGTGCCGCGATCAATAGAAAACGGCTTGACCAATTTGAGCGAAACTTGGTATACAGATCCCTTACTACCTGGGATGATATGTTCTGGGGGTCTCGTGACCCCCCTGCACACCTGGGCGGAGCTAAAAACAGCAAATCAGATTTCATCCATTCAAGTCAATGGGAAAAATGTAAAAGGCTGCCATTCTCACAGTAATCAAGCCAGAGTCCCCACACTCGGCACAGTTGGTCACTAGGTGATCGAGGTTACAAATCCAGGAAAAGTGGGCGGAGCATAAAAGAGCCAATCAAATTTCAGCCACTCATTTTCAATGGGAAAATGTTAACTGCAGCCATTCTTAGACTATTAATTGCAGGGGTCTCAAACTTTGCACAGTTGGTCACTGGGTGAATGAGATTAATATTCAGGAAAGTGGGTGGAGCCTACAACAGCGATTCAAAATTCACCTATTGATTTTCAAGGGGAATATTTAAATTGCTGCCATTCTTACACTGATAATGGCAGCGGCTTCAAACTTGCTACAGTCGGTCATTGGGTGACTGGGGTCCAAATTCACTAAAGGGGCGGAGCCAAAAAAAGCCAATCAGATTTCTTTGCTGGATAAACTGCTTCCATTCACACATTTTTGATGCCAGGAACCTGAAAGCTCACACACTTGGTCATGGAGTGACTGTGTGTCAAGGTTACAAAAAGTGGGCAAAACCAAATTTCACAGGGAAAATATAAACTGCAGCCATTTTTACACTCTTAATGGCAGGGTTCTCAAACTTTGCCCAGTTGGTTACTTGGTGACTGGGATTAATATTCAAGAAAGATGGTGCTCGGATACCTCTTTTTGATATCTGGATTGTTCCGGATAGCAAAAAATATGGATAAATCCAGATATCTGGATTTGAACCGTTTGGAAATCCGAGTCTATCCAGATATCTGAACCCATTATCCGGATTAATATCCAGAATCCAGATTGAAATCCAGAAGTGGCCTTTAAATTGAAAACCTAAACGACTTTTACAGTAAATGATGCATGAAGCATCATAATTTTTTTTTTAAAGAAAAACAGGAATTGTTTATGTGGGGAGGTATAATACAAAAAAAAAAAAAAAAGAAAGAAAGAAATGGCTGTAAATTAACATCAGGAGATTCCAGACAGTGGTCATGCAGCCCACATTATGTCCAATGCACAACTGGGACATCACAGTTTTCAGCCCAGACATCTAAAAAAAAAAATTAAACAGTTTTTTTTTTCCCCAACAGAATACAGCTATTGTAGTGGTGTAATAGCAGATGGCAGACTGTCAGCAGGAGATTTGTTCTGTGTGGACCCTGGCGGTGGGTAGAGAACTCAGTTGTAGAGGTGGTGGTGGCCTGCTGATCCACCATCAGCTCCATCACAGGCTCGGCGTCTTTCTCCTCCAATGTGCGCGCTCCATCACAGGCTCGGCGTCTTTCTCCTCCAATGTGCGCCGATGACCCTGCTGGAAAATGGCCGCTACACGCTGCTGCACCTCTGCAGTGTGACTCCCCCTAACAGCTGGGGGCCCAGTGCATCCACGGCCAGTGGCTAGCGGCAGAATGGACACTGACGCGGCAGAACTGCCGATGGTGGCGGCAATGCTGCTCTCTCTCCTCTTGCCCTTGCTTTTCATGCTGCCCCTCCCCCGGCTGCCAGTGCCATCAGACATAGTACAACTTTATATGTGTCCAAATGAAGTGGGGTACTTGTACTTTATTCAAATCAGTAGTACTACTAGATTGTAGCAGTAGTAGAACAGTAGCACACACTGACACACTAACTGTCTGTCTATCTGTCCCACTGTAACAGCACTGCAATTAAAGTAAGCTAACTCAATACAAATTAACTATATATTACTGGTAGTAATAGTCTAGCGGTAGTAGTACTAGTAGAACTTCAACTGACGGAGTGACAGGAGCACACACTAACTGTCTATCTGTCACACACTGACTGACTCTAACAGCAGCACTGCAGTAACTATCTGTAGTAAATGAAGCTAACACAGTAGTAGTACTCTCTCTAACAACCAACTACACAATAAAATACTGGTGTAGTACAGGTGTTTAGGAGCAATAATGCTAGGTTTAGCACAGAATACAGCACTTGCTTAGCCAAACAGCACTGGAGATGTCTCTCAGTGAGCAGTCACAAGCAAGGACGAGATTCTCATCATGGCGCCCACCTTATATACAGGAGGGGCTGGCCAGGGTTCCCTCTGTGTAAGGAGACAAAAAAGTAGAAAAACGGGAGCCCCCAATAGTGTATTATTGATGATATAGAAAACGTAATTAAGCAATAAGAGATATACTCACAAACACGGGTTGCCGGGGTAAGGCAACCACCATATGCACATATGGGGATATTAGACCTGTCCCCACTCAGGTTAAGAAGTCGCTCTCTGTAGTAGGAAAAAAGAAGAAGAGGGGTGTGCACACCCATCCACCAAGTGGATAACAATAGTACGGTAGTAACAGAGGCGCCAACAGAATAAAAACCAGAACTGTTTAAAATGATAAAAGACAGGGGGGTAAGGGTGGACTTACCTCCCCAGAATCAACACAACCATTATGGTCAATATGCAAAAAACATTTAATCTGTACTCCAAATAAAACACATGCAACGCGTTTCGCGGGTCTCAAGCCCGCTTCTTCAGGCAAAATATAAAAGGAGCAGCTGTAAAAAAACAACAGAAAATAAAAAGACGTACAGTAAAAATAAATAAATAACAATGACATCAAGGGAAAAACATCAAACAGAACAGAATAGCCGGTAGAAAATAATAATATATAAATAAATAAACATGATTATCCCTCTGTGAGTGGTTGCTAGGGATTTGGCTGGGAGCCCTCTGATTGGCTCAATGACGTCATGGACGTCATCTCCGTGGTTACGCTATCCGGATCCGGGTACCCGAACTAGGTATCCGGGCTGCTTTTCGGATACCTAATACGTATCTGGATTCACTCAGATAGTGCATTCCAGATTTATCCAGCTATCTGGAATCCGTATCCGAGTTCAGATACCAAAAAAAGTTTGGATATTTCTGGATAGTTCGGGTATCTGGAATCTGGATGAGCATTCCTGTTCAAGAAAGTGGGTGGAGCCTAAACAACCAATCAAAATTCACCTATTGATTTTCAAGGGGAATATTTACATTGCTGCCATTGCTATACGCTTAATGGCAGAAGCCTCAAACCTGGTAGAGTCGGTCATTGGGTGACAAGGGTTCAAATTCTGGAAAGGGGACGGAGCCACAAACAGCCAATCAGATTTGTAGATTTCTATGGGAATATACAAATTATTGATACCAAGGACCCCAAAGCTCATAAACTTGGTCATTGAGTGACTGCATGTCAAGTCCAGAAAAAGTGGGCGGAACTAATAACTAAACTTTTTACATGGGAAAATATAAACTGCAGCCATTTTTACACTGTTAATGACAGGGTTCTCAAACTTCACACAGTTGGTCACTGAGTGGCTTGGATTAATATTCAGGAAAGTGGGTGGAGCTTACAACAGCCAATCAAAATTAACCTGTTGATTTTCAAGGGGTATATTAAAATTGCTGCAATTCTTCCACTGTTAATGGCAAAAGCTTCAAACCTGGTACAGTTGGTCATTGGGTCACTGGGGTTCAAATTCAGAAAAGGGGACAGAGCCACAAACAGCAAATCAGATTTGTTTAATCTCACTGGGAAAATACACATTTTTTATGCCAAGGACCCCAAAGCTCACAAACTTGGTCATTGAGTGACTGTGTATCCAGGTTTCAAAAAGAGGGTGGAGCCAAAAACAAATTTCACTGGGAAAATATAACCTGCAGCCATTCCTATACTGCTAATGGCAGGGTTTTCAAACTTTGCCCAGATGGTCACTGGGTGACTGAGATTAATATTTAGGGAAGTGGGTGGAGCTTTTAATAGCCTATCAAAATTCACCTGTTGATTTTCAAGGGGAATATTTTAATTGCTGCCATTTTTGCACTGTTAATAGCAGATGCCTCAAACCTGTTACAGTTGGTCATTGGGTGACTGGGGTTCAAATACTGGAAAGGGTCGGAGCCACAAACTGCCAATCAGATTGGTTTAATTTCTATGGTAATATACAATTTATTGATGCCAAAGACCCAAACGTTCCAAAACTTGGACATTGGTTGTTTGTGCATTAGGGTTAGAAAAAGTGGCCAGAGCCAGCAGCAGCCGAATACATACCCGGGCACCGCGGGGTCATCCATATACGCACTGTTCACTTACAGTTGCTTTTCCCAATTGCCGTGTCGTTTCCATTCGCAATTGCAGCAATCATGCCTTTCCGTGATTGGGGTATGAGAAACAGCTGTTCCCAACCCCGATCACCATGCCTGTGATGAATGGGAGCTTGTGGCAGTGAGACGCAGCTCTCATTCAAAACCGAAAGCAAACTGATACACACACTAGTTCTTGTCTACTGTTAACGGCAGACAGGAACTACGTGTAGTGCCATCTTGTGGACAAATACATCATTATACATTTTTATGTAGAAAAATTGAATAAGTTCTTATTATTTTTTGATCCCTTTTACTCTACCCCATAGTTACCAAAATTAAAAAAAAATGCATCATTTAAAAAAAAAAATCCTACAGAAATAGTTACCTTAGGAACTCTGTTAACCTCCCTGGCAGTATGATTCCTTCCTGATTTTAGGATCTAAAAGCGGTACAATTTTTTAATGTGCTTTTAGACCCTAAAAGCAAGAAATACCACGACAAAGCCTGGAGCAGCCCCTGCACTTACTCACCTCCCTGGGATCCAGCACTGCAGTTCTACCTCCATCCTCCGGGTGCAGGGCCAGATTTAGGCCAAGGCCACCTAGGCCATGGAGCAAGGGCACCAAAGCAGCAGGCTAAACTTATGCAGCATTTGCAAGCTTGCAAATGCTGCAATACTGGGAGATAAGACAAGTGCCTGATCATGGTACTCTGCTGCCAGAGTCCTGTGCAGCGGCCACCTTGCTCTCTGTGCATGTTTGCATTGTGGCGGGTGGCTGTGGACTTGGGCAGCATTGAAGACAGAGGGGAAGAGGAAGCTTCTGCACTGGAGGTGAGCTGAGGAATGAGTGACACTGATGGCTGCTGCGGTGTGAAGGCGAGCTGGAGGGGGGTCATCAGGTTACCTACACTAGAGGGAAGAGGGGAGGGGTGAGATAGTGAGATTGCAGGCTGTCGTCATGATGACAGTCGGCGATCTCACCAGGGGGATGCAGAGCCTCTGTGGACAGGAAGAGGAATAGTCGCCAGCGTCTGTATCACCTGGGAGGTGAGTGAAATCGCACACTGCGCTCAATCCTCTGCATGGACCTCCCGGCAGCTACCACAAGTGTAGCTCGAGGTTACCACTCTGAGCTGCGGTTTTCGACCCCGAGTCTGGCTTGTGGCTACCGCTAATGAAGTTAATATGTCTGTTATGAGGGTATATTACTGCTGCTTTCGTAAATAAATGCTTGTAATTATTGTTATGATATAAAAAACACTAAATGGAAAAAAAATACACCTTTATTTCCAAATAAAATATTATCGCCATACATTGTACAAGAGATGTAAATTAAATGTTGTAATAACCGGTACAAATCTGTTTTATCTACAATAGCACATTTTATTTTTAAACTACAATGGCTGAAAGCTGAGAAAATGATGAATTTTTGCAATTTTTTTGTTCCCTGTAAAATGTGTATAAATAAAATAATTCTTAGCAAAAAGTACTGCCCAAAGAGAGCCTAGTTTGTCCCACCCAAAAAAAATTTATAGATCATTTCAGTGCGGTAAGTAGTGATAAAGTTATTGGCGAATGAACGGGAGAAGCATGCTATGAAAATTGCTCTGGTTTTGAAGGGGAAAAAAACTGTGGTAGGGGAGTGGTTAATATATGTAATTTTAATAGGGCAACTTATGCTGGTACTCCTGATTTTTTGTCTGTGTTATCATCAGCTTATGATAAATATTATGGAATTAGACTTAAATAAATAAAGTGACCCACAGATAAAAAAAATAAAATAAAGATTGCGTGCGCAGAAGACCCAGATTGAGCCCGACTGAGCCTGTTACCAGGGCTGATCGCGGCTGAACAGCAGACCGCGGAAGGACGCCGTGGGGCTTATGGGGCTGGAGGAAGCCCCGGGTATGTATCAAATCTTTCCTTTTTTTCACATCTGATCTGCATGCTTGTTCAGGGTCTGACGCAGCTTCCATAGGTCTCACACCTCGGCCTTCGGGGAATACTGCGTTACAATGCAGTATTCTCCTTCTGGCATCCGGCCAAACCGGAAGTGACGCGCGCTTGTGGTCACTTCCTGTTTCAGGTATACGGAAGCGCACGGAAGCGTATTGTAAAAATACGCTTCCACGCATGCGCCTCGCAACGTCACTGCACCGCAGCTGCCGATATTTTTAAAATATTTGCATCGCCATAGACTAACATGACTTCTGGTCTGCCACACATCTACGCAGTTATGAGCGGCAACATAGTTTTGGAAGCACATTAGATTGAGCACTTCCGGGGCACCGCACCGCAGATAATATGAAAGCACCCATAGACTTTAATTGCCCTGCGGTAGCAGTGCGGTAAATTGCTATGACACACCGCGTCAGTATGAAAAGGACCTGAGTGTGTGCCTGAAGTTACAAGAAGAGAAAACAAGTGAACAAATAGTACTGATCCTACTAAGAGCTTGGCAGTATTCAGTTGTTTTACAAGTGTGACGTTAAACATAACACAGATTTCAACCCTTAAAACCAAAATTAGGGCTGGTTCAGACGGACGTTTGTGCAGCGTCTACCGCCAGCGTTCGGGGCTTGGTGTTAAACGCTCCCATTCAAGTGAATGGGAGCGTTTGTACCAAGCTCTTATGCGCATTTACACGAACGCGGCGTTCGGGTCCCGATTTTCCCTGGCGTTCAAGGAGCCCCTGGAAGCTACATGTAGCTTCCAGGGGCGGTTAACCGCGACAGGTAATGTCCCCCTAGGGGAAGAAAAAACGCGACCACATGCGAACGCAACGCGAACGCTGCTGAAAGCCTGAACGCATCACGAACGCAACGCCAACGAACGCAACGCCTCCGAACGTCCGTCTGAACCAGCCCTTAAGCATCCGGGACTCCAAGAAAGTCCCATTTAGGCGTACTGCTACAAATGCAAATACTTATCTTATAAGTTTACTTTAACTTCAGATTTGCTTTAATACAATTTTATAAAATAAAACTTTAACAGCAGAATTTCAGACAGCTAGCACTGACTGGATAATACAGTCACAATTCTATCTACGTATTTGACATAACCAGTGTGGGGGATCTCTCCTATCTGATTCCTCACAAATAGTTATAGCACCTCCATCTACACAGAACGCAGCATGGAGGGGCTCAACGAAGGCAGCAGTGAAGGTGTGGAGGTGTCTGATGGGGTCACACAGGGCATAAAAGGAGATCCGCCCGGCCTCATAATCCAGACATATCCTGACTCTGTCACTGGGGATCTTGTCAGGTAACCAGATCTCTTTCCTGTCATGTATCACTGAACAATGATTACCCCACCTCTCCAAACCCCAAGACGTGTTATTATATCCAATCCATGACTGAACTCCATTCCTGGCTATACTGGGGTAACAAATCCCAACTGCCCATTTGTCTGATCTCCCAACATGCACTTCCCAGTAATGTCGCCCTGAGGAGAATCTCTGGCTGCTCAACACCTGATAATGCTGAAATCTCTCTGGTGTTTCTGGGCGATTCTGGCTGCCTGCACTGGATGCAGTTTTCCTGTCAGGTGATATATGTAGATAATTACCAGCTGTGTTTACATCCAGTAATATGTCTGCATTCACTCGCAGTCCTGATGCTTGCAGTAAAGCCCTAATATCTGTCCCCTCAGCCTGGCGCTGTGTGTGTTGTGCGGTGGGGGTGGGTTGGGGGCATGGCCTGGATAGCTGAGCAGTGATGGGAACATTGTCTTCTGTACTAGAATGTAGAGAGGCCTGTGTGTCTGTATGTTTCTGCACAATTACCCCAGATGTGTGCTGTACAGTCACCATATCATATAGTCTTGTGTATAATGTGTATAAGATGCCACTCCGAAACATTTTCCCCCCAGCCAGACGCAGTGTGTGTTGTACAGTGGGGGTGGGTTGGGGGCGTGGCCTGGAACGTTTAGCAGTGATGGGAACATTGTCCTCTGTACTAGAATGTGGATAGGCCTGTGTGTGTTGTGCAGTGGGGGTGGGTTGGGGGCGTGGCCTGGATAGTTTAGCAGTAATGGGAATTTTGTCCTCTGTACTAGAATGTGGATAGACCTGTGTGTCTGTATGTGTCTGCACAGTTACCCCAGACATGATATCAGACAGTCCTGTGTGTAATGTGTGTGAGATGCCGGCCACATCCAGATCCCCTCCATCATGGAGCTGCTTATCATGTCTCTCTCTGTCTGCCGCGTCACACAAGTCACCTGTATCTGATTCCTGTAAGACAGTCAGTGGATCAGTCATGTTACACAGCTCCTCAATGTGACGCATCTTCCTGGACAGCTCCTCCTTCTTTGTTTCCATCAGTCTGATTACATCATCATATAAAAGTGACACCTGCTGTGCCCACCTGGTGATTTCATTAAGGGCTCTAATCTCCAGGTCTTCCAGCCATGTTTTCACATCTCTAAACAAGGTAATTAGTTCCTTTGTTTCACTCTCTGCTGTTTTTTGTGCTTTTCTCCTATGTTCCTCCAGACTCTGGACTCTTTTCTCAGCCTCCTTTATCTCTGTCATCAGCTTCTGCTGATCATTTCTCAGCTTTTTCTTCTTCTTCTCAGAGGCCTCTTCCAGCATCTCCACTTGATGTCCTCGGTGTTCCCCTGCTAAACAGTAAACACAGATACAGGCAGCATCCTCAGTGCAGTAATACTCCAGGATCTTCTTATGGACAGAGCATTTCCTGTTCTCCAGGGAAGTGTTGAGGTCACATAAGACGTGTTCTGGTTCCTTGCTGTGGACTCTCAGGTGATTATCACACAGAGAAGCATCACACAGCAGACAGGACATAACAGCCGGTACAGCAGAGTGAATGCAGTAAGTACAGCGGACTCCGGCCTCCTCCTGATCTGGCTGAGTAGACAGGAAACTCTCTGCTATGTTCCTCAGGGCAATGTTCCTCTGCAGTGTCAGTCTCTCCCTAAACCCCTCTCTACATTCAGGACAGGAATAACCTCCAGACCCCTCCTGTGTATCCAGCACACGATCAATACAGCCCCGGCAGAAGTTGTGACCACATCTCAGGATTACAGGATCGGTATAAATGCTCGGACACACTCCAGCTCCTGGCTCACATCAGCAGATGCCATCGCTGCAGTAGAGAAGGGGAAGTGAAAGTGAAAGTCTTGCTCTTGAAGTTCCGTACAACTGATTGCATAATTCCTGTCACTGGGTGAGAATAAGTTAATCTGTCTGTTTTTCCTCAAAAATCTTTGCTGCTAACTTTTCTGAAAGTCATGTTACTTAAACCATATATATTTTTTTTTTAATTTTCAACTTATTACCTAATTATAGTATGAAACAGACAGTGGAGGAGATGAAAAAAAAAAGAGGAACAAGGGTGCCTGCAGGAAGTGCTCTGCTGAGTTTATGAAGACCAGCAGTACTGCACCGATAATGGTGCAAGGTTTTATTTTGCCTATTTATCATAAATATTGCAAAAAAACAGACAGAGCTCAGTTCTGGAGGGTAGTGATGGTCAAGTAGATGCAAATAACTTTGAGTTAATGCGAATTTTTATGCATATTTATGCATCATAAAAATGAACCAATCAGATTTTACTTCAGCAGGATTTGATTGGTTCATTTTCAAGATCCATACATTTGCATAAAAATGTGCATACACTTGCATCAACTCAAAGTTATTTGCATCTACTTGACCATTACTACTGGAGGCCATCTCCTGCAAAAGTCAATAACAGGCAGGCAAAGATCTGCAATACAGTTTACTACAGTTCCTCAGCAATATATGTACTGCAATACACCTTTGGGTTTCCTTTTTTTTTTAAAGACACAAAAAAGTGCCCCAAATGTGTCTCAGCTTCCTAGTTTCCCCACATTGTGTCCCCTACTTTGTATGGTCACTTGTAGTGGGTCTCTAGAGATAAAATGTAAAGGTGTGTAAGAAAGTGACAAAGACCAGGGCAGCTCATAGAGAGCGCGCAAAGGAATGCTTAGGGCTTCCTCCTCAGGCCAGGGCCAGCGCTACCATAAAGGCAAAGGAGGCAATTGCCCCAGGGCCCCAGAGCCTGTAGGGGCCCCCAGTGGCTACAAGAGGAACATTTTTTTTTCAAAAAGACCTTATAGTTTTTGAGAAAATCGATTTTAAAGTTTCAAAGTAAAAAAAAATACACATTTAAAAAACCGCCGACTTTAACGGTTAATAGCAAATCCACCTTAAACGCTAGAAACTCTAAATTTGTAGGATATGTTAAGGAGATCATTGGGAATAAGAGGAAACATTTTTTTTTTTTCAAAAAGACCTTATCGTTCTTGAGAAAATCGATTTTAAAGTTTAGAAGGAAAAAAATATACTTTTAAATGCAGTAAATGTCACTTTTAGTAGCAAACCTAACGGTAGTATAATTTTACATGTGTCAAAAGAAAGAGCAATGAATTTCCTGACGGGGTTTCCAGGGCGTATGGACCTCCTGGAAACCCCTCCGCAGCCGCAGCGCTTTGGCCAGGGATCACTATACAGCCGCAATATGGCTGTATGAAGATCCCTGGCCTTTTTTCCTATTTTCCCAATTTTTTTTTTTTATGTTTAGAGTGTGGGAATTTTTTTTTTAAAAATGATGTGGGGTCCCCCCTCCTGAAACTTTTTAACCCCTTGTCCCCATGCAGGCTGGGATAGCCAGAATGTGGAGCTCCGACCGATTGGGGCTTCACACCCTGACTATATCATCTGCAAAAAAGGTCCCTTAATGCCGATTTTTGTTCCGGGGTATCTGTTGGTGAGCCCCCCAGGTTTATTTTGCCCTGGGGCCCCATTGTTGCTAAAACCGGCCCTGCCCCAGGCAACATGACTGGGAATGAGCCCTCGGGCTTGGGCAGTTTATAGCAGGGGAGGAGCGGGCGTATAGTGCATGGAAGTGGGGGGAGCCTATAAGTATAGGGGACGAGGTAACAGACATTACTTCTTTGGACAGTGGCAGCTCTGACTTCTCTGGCTGGCAGTCTCTTCTACCTTAAAGGGGCACAAAATGTTAAAATTTAAAATATGTGCAAACATAAACAAATAAGAAGTACGTTTTTTTCCAGAGTAAAATGAGCCATAAATTACTTCTCTCCTATGTTGCTGTCACTTACAGCAGGTAGTAGAAATCTGACAGAAGCAACAGATTTTGGACTAGTCCATTTCTTCATCGGGGGATTCTCAGGGATTTATTTATTTTCAAAAGCACTTAATGAATGGCAGTTGCTCTGTCCAACTGCCAAAAAAACTGTGTAGCAAGCAGGTAGGCTGGTCAGCATCATTGTTCAAATCCATTTTAGGGAATATCTTTATAAAGAATAAAAGCCTTGCTGAGAATCCCCTATAAAGAGATGGACTAATCCAAAACCTGTCGCTTCTGTCAGATTTCTACCACCTACTGTAAGTGACAGCAACATAGGAGAAAAGTAATTCGCGGCTCATTTTACTCTGGAAAAAAAATACTTCTTATTAGTCTATGTTTGCACATATTTTAAATTTTTTAATTTTTCACCATAGTGCCCCTTTAACTTTCAGAATGGCTTCGGTGGAGGCAGCAGATCTTTCTCAAGGTATCGCAATTTCTCACAGTGTTGAGGATTCGCAGAGATGCTGGCTTGTGTAACATCTGGATGTTAGAAATAAAGGAGCAGTTCCTTGAAAGGGGATACCCACAGAGGGTTCTTAAAAAAGGCCAAAAACAAAGCAAGGAACATTTTTGAGAAAAAAGAGGGCACCAGAAATGAAAAGAAGGGTCTTCCCTTTGTGCAAACATTTAATAGTCTGACATAGTTAAACGAGCCACCATAAACGCGCATGCGCAGTACTGCCACGCCGGCCGCCGTGATGACGCAAGGCGGCCAGCGTGTGACATCAGCCACGTCATACGCGGAAGGAGCAGCCCGACACTCGGCCGAGTGTCGCCCGGGCTGCGGCCGGTCAGCCATTCCGGAGCGGGGACTTGGAGAGGAGGCAGGTCGCCGTCGTAAGACCTTCCGACCAGCACTGGGCTGGAGAAAACCCCAGGTGAGTACAACTTTCATTCTTGTGCTGAGCTCGGAGTCCCTTTAACTGCTCCTCATGCCCTCTTGTATGCACCTAATGAGGACGTCCCAGGCAGATTTAGACCCTTGTACAGGTATATGTTGCTGGCAGCTCAGTGGTCAATAGCCTTTAAATGGAAGTCCACCGTTTTAGAGTTAGCTCTGGTTACCCAACGTCTAGACCTAATGATGTCAATGGATCGTGTATATTACTATAGCATTGAGAATATGACAAGATTTGATCTTGTCTGGGAGACTTGGAAAGCGTATAGACGACTTTAGTTTCCTCTGGACATTTGTGTGTAGAAGCCGTCTTTGTTACAAATATCTTATGATACTCAGGGCTCTTGTTTCCATATTTATAATATGATGATATAGGCTGCCTTCCTTTTTGGAGGATTTTCCTTCCTTTATCTGATTGTTTTGGTTCTCTTGTTTATTTTCCCTTCTTCTTTGTCCTTATTTTGGTTTTTGGTACTGTTTGCGAGAGCAATTTTATGCCGTAATGAGGACTTGAGGGATGGACTGATCCCTGGGATCTCAGTTGGAGGTATTTATGCCCCATTTCCCAGGTTGAACGGTCTGGTCAACTGGACTTTGCTCTCTGGATGTTAAAATTTTTTTTGTTTTTTTTTCCTCTTCTTTATGTATGTTAGGGATAAGTTATAGTAGTTATTTGAGAAGGAATCTGTCTTTTGAATTTACTATTATGTCTGCTTTGCTACTTAAACATATTGTACCTGTTGATCAGTTCAATAAAGCTCTTTAATACTAAAAAAAAAATATGGATAGTCCCCAGTCAGACCACACCCTCACACCAGCAGTGCGGAAATGTCCAATGTTTGCCTATAGATCAAACACAAATCTTCGTAGTCTTTTAGTACAGCCAGACCCCTATCCAAAATACAAAAAGGATTTTGCATTTTCCACAAAAATGCTACAGGTGCTTCACTTGTAATGTGTGTGACTCTTTAATGACAGGTACTCATTTTTGCAACCCTAGTACAGGAAAAAAACTACAAAATGAATGACTACTACAATTGTAACACAGATGACGTGGTGTACATATTAAAATGCCCATGTGGTTGGGCATCTGTTGGGAAAACTACCCCGCCTTTTAAAAAACGATTCCACAAACATGGGTAAGACATCAAAGCCACCTGGTCTGCTGAGGAGAAAAATATAGAAGTATATTATACCAAACCAGTAGCCGTACACTTTGTGGAAAACAACCAACCACAAGAGCAATCAGCTTAGGTCGGTCGTCATTGAACAAGTGACTAAACCCAGGTGGGGGGCAACTAGGACAAAGAATTTCTACAAACAGAGGCTTTCTGGATCCATGAACTGGACACATTACACCCCAAGGGGTTAAATAAAAATAACCCATTCACTTGCTTTATAAGAGAAAGATGATATATGTGATGTCTGGAGTTTCAATGTCATTGGAAACACTAACCTTTGTTTCAGGCTGATTGTCATGTGATATTTATTTTCACACTTTATTTATTTACATGACATATTCGCCCTTCTCTTTATGATGATGATGATGTTATCCATTCAGCCGTATCCGACTCTTGGTGATTCTATAGGTTAGCTCTCTCCATGCTGTCCAATCTTGTACTATTTCTGCCAGTTGTCTTAAGCTCAATCCTGTGTCAGCTTTGATGGTGTCAAGTCAACGCGTTCTCTGGTGGCCTTGTTGCCTTTTGACACTGATCAGTCCTAGCATTAGGTCTTTAGGAATTTGATCGCATCCCGTGGCCGAAAGATGTGAGTCTGAGTCTGGTGATCTTGCCTTCCAGTGACACGTCTGGTCTTACACATTCCAATACTTCTTTATTCGTCATCCTTGCTGTCAATGGAATGCGAAGCAACCGTCGCCATCACCACAACTCAAAGGAGTCGTTCTTTCTTCTACCCGCTTTTCTTAGGGTCTAACTTTCGCAGCCATACATGGTTATGGGGAAAACAATGGCATGAACCAGTCTACATTTGGTCGTAATGCTAATGTCTTCGCTTTTCCATATTTGGTTCATGCTTACCATTGCGTTTCTGCTGAGGGTTATCCAGTGTTTTATTTTATGACTACAATCACCATTTTGATCGATCTGAGAGCCGAGGAAGGCGAATTCCTGCACACACTCAATCTTTTAATTGTCAACTGCTATCTTGATATTGCCGTCATCTACTGTTGTCATGATCTTGGTCTTTTTGATATTCAGGTTTAGGCCAAACTTTGCACTTTCATCTTCTCTTTAAAAGCATTACTAATTGTAAGCTTTTCTTCTTATATTTACAGAAATTGGGCAGGCTACGGGTGGCTGTGTGACTTTCTCCACAGGCTGGTGAGTAATTGCTTTTCATATTCCTGCATTAATGATAATCTTTTATGAGCAGTGTGGCAGGGTTCCACATTTTCACACACGCCCTGTGTTGCTGAGCAACCATCCACGCCCCTTTATGGTTTTTGACGTTGCTATGGGGATGAAGCTCTCCCTTGCTAGTATCACCAGTATGACCACGCCCTTCTGCATCACTTCTGCCAATAGCTGATATCGCCATGGTAACTATATGTCACACATACATTTATGGCCTCCCTGTACGCATCAGCAATGATGCAACATTCAAGGAGGAGTTGAGCCCGGTGCCAACCAACAGAGGCAGCTCTCTCAAGCACCCAAAAACTGATGGTGTGCCTGCTTCACTGGAACTAAACCCGTTGTAAACATGGTTTGAAAACTCACCAGTAGGTCCCGAGGTCTGTCCATCAGCCCCTGGGCAACCCCACCCGGCTGACCCACAGATGCATGAAACAGTGTGTGTGACTGTAGTGGGCTGTGACTCACCAGACAGATGCGCAGGGGTATCAAGTCCGCCACCTGGTTGATATATGAGAGGGACCTGTAAGGCATCTGGATCAGCTGGGATAAGGTTCATGGAGGTGTGCTACCCCCTCCAATTCCTGCTCCCACTGATGGTGCCTGTAACAACAAAGGAACAGAGCCAAAAACAGCGCCCGTACCCTGAGGTACCCTGGGAAGGCCCAGGGTCACTCCGGACTGATGAGGCATGGCCTGGGCCTGTGTCTGAGGAGGCTGGGTCAGCCCCACCAGGCTGGTGGGAGGGCAGTGGGGGGGGGGGGTTGGTAACAGAAAGGGGTCAGGGATCAACCTCTGAGTGGGGAATGAAAAAAAGCACCAAAGATGAGCTGAGAGGGAAGGGGTTAATGAAATGAGCAGGCACACTGTGAGGGATGGGGGAGTGTGCTGCAGCTGCTGGGGCCTGGAGACTGGCAAGGAGGTGGTTTAAAGAAATGGCAGGCACACTGAGGGAGAAAGGAGAGAGCCCTGCAGCAGCCACTGGCTGGGAGCTGGCAAGGAGAGGGTTAAGAGCTTGAGGAGGCTCACTTTGTGGAGAGCCTGCTGCTGGGCAGAGGGGCCTGGAGCTGTCTGCATGGTAAGCACCACCCCCCAGTTCCCGCCAACTGGACTCACCGTATAATCACCAAGGGCCGCTCCTGTCCCAGCCGCACGCTGCACGCCGCTGCCTCTGCCTTGCTGTTGTGGTGGTGAAGGGGAGAACCTCCTTGTCACTCATCTCACTAGTTGAGGCCTGCCCTGGACCGGAGGCGACACAGTCCCAGGAGCTGGAGGGGAGGAGAGACCAGTTACGACCTCACAAATCCAGGCTTCACCACTGCGACCTCCTGAATCCAGGCCCTTTCTGAGATGTCTTGGGTGGGAGCAGGGCCGACGCTACAATTAAGGAAAGGGGGGCAATTGCCCCCAGGCCCCAGAGTCCATAGGGGCCCCCCAGCATCTATAAAGAAATTGATTTGGCCAGCAGCCGGGTCCCACGTTCTGTGTGGTGGGGGTGGCGGAGGTGAGGATGCAGACAGAGGAAGATTTCAGGGGCCCCCAAAGTCCCCCCCCCACCCCCATATGCACAGCAGCGTGCACTGCAGCGCAACTCACCAGTCATCGTAGGAAGTTCATTTTGTCTTCTCCAATTTATACAGAACAGTATCTCTGCTGCCCTCTAGTGGTGCCTCTCAGTACTACACTGCTGGAGGAGTCAGAGAGGAGACGCTGTGACTGTGTTAAGGCCCCGTTCACACTTGCGGTTTTGTAAAAACCGGAACGGATGTCCGGACCGCACCGTATCCGGACCGGACCTGATCCGTACGGTTCCTATCCGGATCCAGTCCGGATCCGGTCCGTTTGCATCCGTTTTCCGTGCGGTGTGAACACGGTTGCGGTCCGGATCCGGTTTCTTAAAGAGATAACAACCTGTAAATACCTAGGGTCTGGGAGGTCAGCAGAAGCTCTGGGGTCATTGTTGGAGACCATCCGTGGATACAGAGACTGCAGTTGGGACCATGGATCCAGTCATTTTTTACTCGTATTACCTGGGAATTCTCTCCTTCCTGTTGTTCACCTACTACTATGTGGGGAGAAGGCCTCACCTCCTCGTTATCAGACATATCATCAGACATGTTGCTGCCAAAGAGCTCCAGCATGAAATCGCTGCTGCTCCACTCTGTGAACGCTGGGCCCATGTGATCCCCATCCAAAATGGCCACTAGAAAAAGCATAGGAAGTGGGGTAGAAAGTCCGGTTTTTATAGCCAGTGTGTTATGCGCTCTCCGTTTCTCATTGGTTTGTATTGGCCGGATGCAACAGTCAGGCTCCGCTCCGGATACGTCTGCCGGAGGAGCCGGACCAAAAAATAGGGCATGTTGGGTCTTATGCCGGAGTCCGGATCCAGTCCGGCTCCGGTCCGGACGAAACGGACGCATGTGAACGGATGCATAGACTTTCATTGCTATGCCGTGCGTCCGTTCCGTCCGTTCCGCATGCGGTCCGGCTCCGGCACGGCGATTCCAGACGGCGACCGCTAATGTGAACCGGGCCTTAAGTGGAGAAGACGTCTGAACTTCCCAGCAACACTGACAGGTGAGTTGTACCCCTCAGCCCTTCTGTTGCACTGCCCATCGCTGATCGTTCTGCATATGATGGGGGAGAGGCAAACTAATCCTGGTGGGGGGCACATCTAGCTATCTATATTGGCAGGGAGGGGGATGCCTAATCCCGGGGGGCACAACTAGCTACCTGTACTTGATGGGGAGGGTACCTAATCTTGGGGGACACATTATCTATACTGGTGGAGACTGCCTAATCTAGCTATCTATACTATTATTATTATTATTTAGTATTTATATAGCGCCGACATATTACGCAGCGCTGTACAGTGTATATATATATCTTGTCACTAACTGTCCCTCAAAGGAGCTCACAATCTAATCCCTACCATTGCCATATGTCTATATTATGTAGTGTAAGTACTGTAGTCTAGGGCCAATTTTTAGGGGGAGCCAATTAACTTATCCGTATGTTTTTGGAATGTGGGAGGAAACCGGAGTGCCCGGAGGAAACCCACGCAGACACGGAGAGAACATACAAACTCTTTGCAGATAGTGCCCTGGCTGGGATTCGAACCAGGGACCCAGCGCTGCAAGGCGAGAGAGCTAACCACTACGCCACCGTGCTGCCCTATTACTATTACTATTACTACTACTATAATTCCGCAGCACTGTCTTGTCTCTTAAAGGGACTCCGAGCTCAAATTAAATAATAAAATAGTACTCACCTGGGGCTTTCTGCAGCCCAGTGTAGGTTGGGACGTCCCACGGCAGCCTCCTGGCTCTTTTCCCAATGCCTGTCCATATATGGCTGGGCGCCGGCTCCCCCGCGACACTGGGCTGAGTGTCGGGCTCCTTCTTCCGCATATGTCATTTGCTGATGTCACACGCCGGCCGTCTCGGGTCATCACGGCAGCCGGCGTGACAGTACGGCGCATGCGTGATTAAAACCGCACTGTCACGCCGGCTGCAGTGATGACGCGAGGCGGCCGGCGTGTGATGTCAGCAAATGACATATGCGGAAGAAGGAGCCCAACACTCGGCCCAGTGTCGTGGGAGAGCCGCCGGCCAGCCATATATGGACAGGCATTGGGAGAAGAGCCAGGAGGCCACCGTGGGACGTCCCAACCTACACTGGGCTGCAGAAAGCCCCAGGTGAGTATTTTCTTATTTAATTTGAGCTCGGAGTCCCTTTAACTGTTCCTCAGAGGGGCTCACAATCTAATCTCAACAATATTCATATGTTTATATATGTATTGTGTAGTGCATGTCTTGGGCTAATTTAGAGGGGAGCCAATTAACTTATCTGTGTATTTTTGGGATGTGGGATGAAACCGGAGTGCCTGAAGGAAATCCACGTAAACATGGAGAGAACATACAAACTCTGTATAGGAGAGTGTTTCTGTCTAAGGCTTTATGATATATTGAAGTGGTAAGAGTGTCGCCTGTTCGTATGACTATAACATCAAGAAATGCAATCTGAATTACATTTTAAATACTTCTGGAGTAAATACAATCACGGGAAATATGCTGTTCAGATAGAGGACAAATTTGTTCAGTTCCCCTTCAGATCCTTCCCATATAACACAAATATATCGTCTATAAACCTGGACCACCATGATACAGGCCTCTGACATGCAGTAGATGTGTATACAAACCTTTCTTCTAGGAAGCCCATGAAAAGATTAGCAAGGGCAGGTGTAGCCGAGCTACCCATAGCGGTCCCCTTGTGCTGTCTGTACCATTGTTCTTCGAATCGAAAACAATTGGAAGTGAGGATCAGTTCCAACCAGTTTAAAGAGACTCTGAGCGATGCGCCGCTGAGAGGCAGGGCTGCAGCCGTTAGCCCTGCCTCTAGGAGCAGCAAAATCTACGACCAATTTGGTCGTTGATTTTGCGGGGGGGGGGGGGGGGTTGGGGTGTAGGGACCCCCGTTTAGCCGCGGGATAGCGGCGTTTTAGCAGGGGCACACGTGCCCCTGCTAACTATGAGCTCTGAAGCGAGATTTATTCTCGCTTCAGTGTCTCTTTAAGCCCAACTGGACGAACATTCCCACCGCCGGCTGTTAGCCCAGCGATCAATAAATGGGATCACAGATCCCATTCACTGATCGAAGCCCCCAGCAGAAAAACCGACAGCCTCTTAACAGAGGCTGCTGTTTTTCTGATTGGCAAAAAGTTTCCCGTCCTCCTAATGAGTCCTGGAAGCCTGATCGTACGCTTCCAGGACTTATTGACTGTGGCCTTCTTGTGGCCAAATAGTAAAACTACACCCACATCTATTTTTTATTAAACAAATGTATTATTTTACATTTAAAATTAGCTGTTTACCTCTGACACCACAAATTACCCAAATACAATTTTTAATGAAAAAAAAAATTACAATTAAAAAAACAAACAAACAACATAAATAGTTACCTAAGGGTCTGAACTTTTTAAATAAGTATGTCAAAGGAGTATATTAATATATTTTTTTAAATTATGAGTTTGTAAATAGTGATGGATGCAAATTGAAAAAATGCACCTTTATTTCCAAATAAAATATCGGCGCCACACATTGTGATAGAGACATAATTTAAATGGTGTATTAAGTGAGACAAATGGGCAAATAAAATACATGGGTTTATACAACTATAATGGCCAAAAACTGAGAAATAATGATTGATTTTCCATTTCTTTCTTAATATTTCTGTTAGAATGGATTTAGAATAAAATAATTCTTAGCAAAATGTATCACCCAAAGAAAGTCTAATTGGTGGTGGAAAAAAACAAGATATAGACCAATTTATTGTGATGAGTAGTGATAAAGTTATTGGCAAATGAAGGAGAGGTGAAAGTTGCTCAGATGCAAAAAATAAACAACCCTTCGGGCTTAAGTGGTTAATAAAGTTAACTTCTTCTAAACCCCCCGCCGCCCCCCCCCCCCCATTCCTCCCTCCCTCAATTACCAAACACTGTGAAAAATATGTTAAAAATACATAAATAGTTGCCTTTAGGACTCAGCTTTTTTAATATATATGCCGTGAGGGTATATTACTGTTAGGTTAGTAAATAAAGTAAAAAATAGTAGTTATGTTAGTAAATAAAAGTTAAAAAAAAACACACAAGACAGAAAAAAATACACCTTTATTTCCAAATAATATATTGTCACCATACATTGTACTAGGAATATAATTTAAATGTAGTAGCATTTCCTATTTTAAAACTATAGGGGATGTAATTGGAGAAATTGTGTATTTTTTTTCTTGTATTTCCCTATAAAATGCATAGAAAATAAAATACTTTCTAAAAACAAGTATCACCTCCAAAAGCCTAATTTGTGGTGGAAAAAAACAAGATATAGATCATTTATGTAGGATTAGCAGTGATAAAGTTATTGGCGAGTGAATGGGAGGAGCACTGAAAACACCCGTAGGCTGAAGTGGTGTAACATCCACAAGTACAGCGGCTGCGGACACCCAGGGTGTACCCGCAGCCACCTTTGTTCCCTGCTCTCAGGCGTCATCCGTTCCGCCGGCGTCTAGCACACCGGGGACGGCACTGTCTCTTGCTCATAGGGTCGCTGTCTCGCGCGGGCACGCGCGCGGAGACAGGACCTCTATGCTGGTAGAAGGCGCGTCAGCTGACCTGCCGGTCGGCTGACGCCAGAGGTGACTCATGCTGCTCGGATTGGCTGATTAAGTGAGGGGCGCGGCTGTGAGCTCTCCTCTGCTTCTTAAGCCTTCTCTCATCATTCGCAACCTGTCTGCTGTTGCGAATACATTCGTGTTAGCGCTCAGACCTTAGACTAGTATCCGGTGTGCTTTAAACTGGGAGGAAACCAGGGATTTCACACAAGACTAGGGCTATTGTTATATTGATATTATTGTTTAACTGTGTATGATTCTGGCTATACTCTGACCTCGCATTTGCTTGTCGATTCTGTACTTCTGCATTTCTGACTCTGTTGCTGAACCCCTGCCTGATTCTCACTACTCTTCTGCCTCACGATTCTGTACTGTATCTGCCTTTCAGTTGCCGAACCTTGCCTGTCTGACCTCTCTGCTCACCAGTGGGCCCTTGCCACTGGTGAGATGCTTTCCTGATGGTGCCCACCGTCTCCTCTGGTGAGGTTTAGTTTGAGCTACACAGTAACTGTGACTGATAGTACCTTACCAGCTCCTCTGGTAGGGTTTAGCCAAACTAAATAGTCACTTTTGCAGATAGTACCTTACCAGCTCTTCTGGTAAGGTCTAGTTAATCTATACTGCTACTACGGTTAGACTCCACCAGTTCCTCTGGTGAAATCTGGTCTTACTTCCCTGTTTGTTACTGTTAACCTTCCAGCTCCTCTGGTAAGGTCTTTCTATCCTTTTGTACTGTTGCACCAAAACACTACACTTCAGTATCCAATCATCTATACTTGCATTATTGGTGATACTGCAGATCACCACATAATCAGGTATAGAGTCTGCATTATTGGTGATTCTGCAGATCACCCAATAATCAGACGTCTGAGTTGCTACACCCAATCGTTACAAGTGGCTAATCACCAGATATCATTTTTTTAAACACACTTATCATGATCCCCTTAACTTTCTCAGTTGTTAGACAAAATATAATAGGGCTGGATACATGTGGTATGTAGGTGTAGAGGCAGATAAGTAAGACATTAACATCGGAATTTGGAATAAACTGACCCACATAGAAGAAATACACAACCAGACGTGGGATGATGTACATGATGATAACAATCCAGTGGCTGGTACAGGTGTAAAATACCTTCTTCCAGCTCACTGGCTTGCCTGATGTGCAGAGCTGTGAGATGATGACTACGTAGGAGAAAACAATATAACCCAGAGAGACTAGATGTATGCCAGTTCCTATAAGAGTTATATGTTGTCTGGTTGTTGAGGAATCACCACAGGAGAGCACAGCAACCGACACCACCGTGCAGAAAACGTTCTTGATATTGTTAGGACCACAGTAACTTAGCAGTAGGACTTTAAACGTGACGTAGAAACTAACTGAAATGCAGAAACCTGAAGCAATAAAATAGAAAACAAAAACAGCTTTGGTGGTGATGATGGCATGGTAATGAAGCGGCCTACAAATGGCGACATAACGATCAAAGGACATCAGCAAAATGATCAAGGAGTCAAGTGCATTGAGGACATGAAAGAGAAACATCTGAAAAAAACAGGAAGAGAATGCAATGAAGCCATCATCAAACCAATACCTGGAAATGATTTTCGGCAAAGTTGTTGTGTCCGAAATCAGGTCGGAGAGAGCCAGGAAGCCCATCAGTATGTACATTGGCTGGTGGAGAATTTCCTTGAAAGCTATTAAGCTTATAACGGTGCTGTTCACACAGAATGACGCCATATAAATAAAGAATAGAATAAAGGCGGCCATTATATTATATTCTGGTGGGAGTCCCGGAAAGCCCTGGAAATAAAATTCTGTGACTCCACTCTGGTTGGCCATGAAAGACCTCAGTATGTATGAAAGGGATACTATAATAGGAATATAGTACAAATGCAACAAGTATGACAATTATCCACCCACGCAGTAGAAAGAATTTCTCATTTTTTTGTTATAACTGTATTAATTTAACTTCAGCATTTAATAAAATATACTTAATTTAGGATCAGAAGAACATTTTTCCTGGTCTTTGGACCTCTTCCGACTGGTTTGATAAGGACAGCTTTAGAAGCAGAAAAGAGCGCTGCTTTACTGCTGCAGTATCAAACTCTCCGATACGGCAAACTCAAATACATGGAGGTATCTTATCTTTTCTTCTCAGCAGTAAAAGAGGATCCTTATCTCTGGCCCATCAAACTGACGGGTGAAAGAACGCTAAATATCACATTTTCGGTGCTTCATATGTTTTTGCATAAATTATAAAACAAATATGTATTTTTCGGACTATAAGATGCTCCTAGCCATAAGATGCATCTAAAATTAGAGAGCGTAAACCAAGGGGAAAAAATAAATATATATATATATAAATATATATATATATATATATATATATATATACTAAACCTGGTGCATCCATGGTGAAGGGGCATCTTGTGGCTCATGCCCCCTTTGTACCTCCTGCCCCCCTGTACCTCTTGTGTCTCCCTGCGTCCTCCTCTGTGCCTTTGTGTCCCCCATGTGTCCGCCTCTGTCCTCCTTGTGTCCTCCTCTATGCCCTTTTGTGTCCCCCTGTGTCCTACGTTTGTCCCCCTGAGTCCTCCCCTGCATGGGCACAGTACGGGGAGTCCCTGACATTGCGATGGGTTGGATGTTCGTATTGGCAGGCATTCACAAGTCAGGAACTCCCTGCATTTGGACTATAAGACGCAGTGACTTTTTCCCCCACTTTTGTGGGAGAAAAAATGAGTCTTATAGTCCAAAAATACAGTATATATGCAGTATATACTGTACCTTGCCTTGTTCAAGAGCACCTGTAACAAAACAAATGTCCCCTGGGGGGTACTCACCTCGGTAGGGGGAAGCCTAAGGGTCCCAATGAGGCTTCCCCCACCCCTGTAGCTGCAGACAGTCCAGCGCTGGCTCCCCCAAAGTGTCCCGGAATCCTCCCTCGACAAGGCTGACAAGCCTGATAAGCGCTGATATATTTACCTTCCCTGACTCCAGTGGGGGCGCTGTTGCATCTCTTCCCACGGAGATAGGCGAAAATAGCTGATCTCCGTCGGTTCCGCTCTACTGTGCAGGCGCAGGAGACTTGCGCCTGCGCAGTACAGCAGCCCAACAGCGATTGGCTATTTCCGCCTATCTCCTAGGCGGAGAGCCGATACTGCACCTACGCTGCAGCAGGGGAGGTAAATATTTACATCCCTGCTGTTCGGGGAGCTTTATCGCCGCCGTTGTGGGACCGAGGAGGATGGGGGAAGCCTTAATAGGATCCGGAGCCTTCCTCCACCCGAGGTGAGTACCCCCCAGGGGAGGTTTTTCTCGATACAGGTTTTCTTTTTCTTTTTCATAGACAAAACGATGGGTGGATTTGTCAAGGAACATGTAGGTACATGAACAGCATGATAACTGATGTCAGGGGATGAACTCAAATGACTTAAAATAGAATTATACTCCCAAAACGAACATTTAAGTAACTACTCTTAGGTAGATTAAAAAAAAAAAAAAAATTAAAAGCATTCCCAAGTATTTCTGTGTGTAAACTCATGTATTGTCACTGCAGAGAGTAGTAGATGCTTTCTTATCTCTGGTCATCGGCAACGGCAAGAATATCCCTGTGCCTGGGTCTTCTCTCCAAGAGTAGTTATTGAAATTTTAGTTTTGGGAGTATAATCTCACTTTAAGGCAGGGATCTCCTAAGGGTGGCGTTTTCACAAATACTGCTGCTGCCACGAGCTTCTCCAGAAAGTCAAAAGTGGCTTAGGTAGTAAAAGGACACCTGAAGCGAGAGGTATATTGAGGCTGCCATATTTATTTCCGTTTAAGCAATACCAGTTGCCTGGCTATCCTGCTGATCCTCTGCCTCTAATACTTTTAGCCATAGCCCCTGAACAAGCATGCAGCAGATCAGGTGTTTCTGGAGGCAGGAAATTTGGGCGCATGAGGCAGGTGGACAAAAAGGGCGCTGTCATTCACTCCCATAATAAATATCGTTTAATGGGCGCCCAACAGGAAAAAAGGGTGCCGGAGAAAAATAACGTTTTACAAGCGGCGCCCGGAGACTTTTAATGCTTTATAACTGCTTCTCATGATTACACATTATTTAATGATTTATAATTTTTTAAACATTATTTTTAAACGAAAAACAGTACAATATTTTTTTAAAACATTATTTTTAAACGAAAAACAGCACAATATTTTTTTAAAACGTTATTAATGCTTATCACAGGGGGGGTCTTAGGTTTAGACACCATCAGGGGGGTCTTAGGTTTAGGCACCACCAGGGGGGTCTTAGGTTTAGGCACCACCAGGGGGGTCTTAGGTTTAGGCACCACCAGGGGGGTCTTAGGTTTAGGCACCACCAGGGGGGTCTTAGGTTTAGGCACCACCAGGGGGTCTTAGGATTATGCACCAGCAGGGGGGTCTTAGGTTTAGGCACCACCAGGGGGGTCTTAGGTTTAGGCACCATCAGGGGGGTCTTAGGTTTAGGCACCACCAGGGGGGTCTTAGGTTTAGGCACCACCAGGGGGGTCTTAGGTTTAGGCACCACCAGGGGGGTCTTAGGTTTAGGCACCACCAGGGGGGTCTTAGGTTTAGGCACCACCAGGGGGGTCTTAGGTTTAGGCACCACCAGGGGGGTCTAGGAGTTAGGGGTAGGTACAGGGAGGGTTCTGTGTGAGAGTAGGGTTAGGTATAGTTTTAGTAAAATTCTTATTAATCTTTTACAAAACGTTATTATACATTTCACTTTTTAAACAGGGAAGATTAACGTTTTTACAATTGCCGATTTCATACACATTATTTAATGATTTATAACTTTATAAAACATTATTTTTAAACGAAATATAGTACAATTTTTTTTTAAACGTTATTCATGCTTATCGTTTAAAACCCTGCGCCCTTTTTTCCCGGCCCCCTTTTTTAACGTACGCGGTGTTTCTGACATTTATTGTCACATCTGACAAGATTAGCTGCATGCTTGTTTCTGGTGTGATTCAGAGACTACTGACACCAAAAAGATCAGCAGGGCGGCGAGGCAACTGGTATTGTTTAACAGGAAATACATATGGCAGCCTCCATATTATCCTCACTTCAGGTCCCCTTTAAATAAGTGTCTGAGAGGTTAGAGCAGGAAGGAAGGATTTGGGTTTCCTGTAAGACTGGATAGACTGGTCATTCAGCTTCAGGCTCTACAGCAGCATAAAAGGTATTGTTTATAAAGAAATAAATATGGCAGCCATTATATACTTCTTGTCTCAGATTCGCCTTTAAAGTCACAGTTCAGACTCCTATTTTGTAATATTATGATAATACCAGGGGCGTAACAATAGGGGTTGCGAGCCATGCAGCCACGGGGGGGGGGGGGGGGGGGACAGGAGAGGTTGCAACATGCGGGGAGGGGGGGGGGCAGTCCTCTCCCTCCCTCACCTCGGGCTCTCCTCTCAGCGCTCCCCCTCCAACATCAATCAGTGGCAGCAGCAGCGGGTAGCAACACATACCTCCATCCACAGCCGGAGGTTCCGCTCTCTAAGTGTCTGACACTATTTCCTGTTTAAACAGGAAACTTTTTGAAAATGTTTGCAGGGGGGCCAGTGATTTCTAGTTACACCCCTGGATAATACATTTGCATAGTTAGCGATACACAAAACGTTATACATTGTGGGCTCTATTCATAAAAAAATTGTGGCGAAAAAACTCCTGGAGGGAAAATACAGCAGCGGTATTTTAGACTTCTGGGTGGTCATTCATAAAAATGTTTGCAGCTGTGATGCAAGTGCGGAGATCTACCGCTGAAGGCTGACGGTAAGCTGTCGGAAGGCATGCGGAAACACTTCAGCCGGCAGAGTCCCTCCGTGCGCTGCTCTCTCTGGGAGGTCTGTCCCATTCACTTGTATGTAATCCGCAGGCTTCGAGGAAGCGGTATTTCCCGTCCACATACCGCTTCCTCTAATCTTTATGAATGGCCAGCTTGTTACTTTTTTCTAGATAAATCTAGAAAAACACTGCAGAAGGCGGAAATTTCTCGCTCTGCTGGGGGATTGTAGCTTTTCACGGGAACAGCTTTTATGAATGCCCACTTTGCTAAATGGTCGGGAAAGTCCGCTGTTTTGAGCGGAAAACTTGCGGTAACGGTTTATGAATAGAGCCCTGTGTGTCTGCACTTTTTGCAATAAATATATGTTACATACCTGTGTGGTTTCCTGCAGGCTGCATCCAGGTGTTCCTTATTGCCAGAAGAGTGGGAGATCCTTCCCCAGCACAAAGCAGATCACCTGACCCAGCCCACCTCTTCCCACTGCTAAGAGGTAACAGCTGTTTATGATCAACACTGCAGCTTTATAATAATCATCCTCACATTGTTCTGCCCCGCCAGCAACATAAGGCCATTTCTTTCTGCTTCTTCATTGAATTGTTACTTTCACTAAGTACACTAGAAAGTGCATGTCAGGGGAAACTACACTACTGCACACAGAGCAGAGGAGGAACTAGATATGAACTTATGATGTGACTGTGCTGATCTGCAGTGTTCCATTGCTAATGCTAACCTCTCAGCAGCATAGGGAGGGGGTGGGCGGGGTCTGGTAATCAGCTTTGAGTCTATTCCATGCAGGTGATGATGGGAAGAACTAGGTGCTTGGACAGTTCACAGACTGCTACTCAATCTAACAAGCAGTATCAGACAAGAGCGCTGGAATATAGTTTTGCAAATCACGTCAACCAGGTCATAAAAAGTGAATATGGGAGAGAAAAATGTCAAAGACATCACAGTAGCCCCCTGCGCTATACTAGTAGTAGCGGTGCTTCGAGATCCTGCCTACTACGCCAACAAGACAACACTTCCCATGATCCCCAGTGGTGGCTGGTAGCTGCAGGGTGGCAATCAGGGGTCGGATGGATGATGTCACAGTGTGGTCCTGCTGCTCATCCCGCGACAATGGGAATAGTAGAATTATAATTATCATAGTCATAACGAAACAGGAAGTGAAGTCACACTGATTTCTCCAACAACTTCTGCAAAAAATACAAGCGGTGACAAACAAAATCACAACAATATCTTTGACTTTATGCTTATATGGGTACAACATGACTTCTTTTTTAAATTCTGCAGTTATAGGGATGAGAAATACAAATTTTCTTCACTAGATTTTGCGCCAAGTTAGCCCATTTTAATAATAATAATCCGAACATTTGTATAGCAGTTTTCTCCTGTCGGACTTAAAGCACTCAAGAGCTGCAGCCACTGGGACGCGCTCAAGAGGCCACTCTGCAGTGTTAGGGAGTCTTACCTTGAACTCCTTACTGAATAGGTACTGACCCTAGCCAGGATTCAAACCCTGGTCTCCCGTGTCAAAGGCATTAAAGGACACCCGAGGTGACATGTGACATGATAAGATAGGCATGTGTATGTACAGTGCCTAGCACACAAATAACTATGCTGTGTTCCTTTTTTTCTTTCTCTGCCTGAAAGAGGTAAATATCAGGTATGTAAGTGGCTGACTCAGTCCTGACTCAGACAGGAAGTGACTACAGTGTGACCCTCACTGATAAGAAATTCCAACTATAACACACTTTTCTAGCAGAAAATGGCTTCTGAAAGCAGGAAAGAGATTAAAAGGGTCAATAGTTCATAGATTTTAGCTCTGTGGCATACTTCAATGAATGTGTCATTGAGCAAAAACAATAAAGCAGTTAAGACTTAAAAAGTAGATTTAAGTAATAATTTAAAGGACCACTATCGCGAAAAAAGTAGGCAGTTAAAATCTGATAAAACCGACAGGTTGTGGGCCAGTCCATCTCCTCATGGGGGATCCTCAGGGTTTTCTTTGTTTTCAACAGCATTTCCTGAACAGAAGTTTAATTGCCAAAATAGTAAGATACCAGTCAGCCTCCCTAATCACTTGTAGACTATTTTGTCAGTTACACTTTTTGCAACTGCTGTTCAGGAAATGCTGTTGAAAACAAAGAAAACCCTGAGAATCCCCCATGAGGAGATGGACTGGCCCAAAACCTGTCGGTTCTGTCAAATTTTAACTGCCTACTTTTTTTTTTTTGCAATATTGGTCCTTTAAACAATGTTTCTTTAATTTCTGAACTCCTACTTGGCCAGCACCTTCAGATTTCAGGGGTTATGTGATGTATCGGGGACTGCACAGAGCGCAAGCAGCAGGAGAGAGCAGAAGAGAAGAAGACCGGTGCCCCAGGGCCGTAACTAGAGGGGAGCAGTGCAGGCGATCGCAGGGGGGCCCGGAGCTGTGGGGGGCCCTAACTACTAATTCCCTTCCTACAGTACAAGGGTCCATCCTACAGATCAGGTGCTTTTGTGGCTATACTTGTTATGGGAGTGAAGATCCTGATGGTCACATTTGTTTTATGAACCTTGTGAGATGAGCCCCAAGGCTGTGAAGGGCACCAGGCAAAAGAAGGGGTGAGAACTTTGGGGGGGTGTCCAAGTTTTGCTGAGGGGTCCCATGAATTGTAGTTACGCCACTGCAGTGCCCTGAGCTTTTGTAAGTAGTTTCCACTGCTTGCTGCTCTGCATTTACTCTTTAGGGGGAGGTTAGTGTTAAAATGAGGTCCCAGTTGCTTGACCTCTCAAGTATCCAGAAATAACACATATCTGACATCAGGCAATTCCTTCCTGTGCCGGATACCTGGGACTGTACTTACATTTCCCAGCAATACACAAGATCTGCCGGCCACATTCCCTGCTGGGTACAGACGCCCTGATAGTGGTGTGAGGTGTGCTGTATTTATACATATGTTAGTTCTAGTGACACGCTCCCTTGTGGATTTCCAGGTTCCAGTGAGTGAACTAGCTCCATACTGAAAACCCTTAATTACTCATCTGACATTTTATATCCCCCAGAGACATGATATTCTCACAGCTGTTCAGTGGCAGTTTTTTATTTTCCATATTTATTAAGCAATAATATGCTTTCTGATTATAGAAGCATTACAGTGATCATTAAGACTTTATTATTATTTAGTATTTATATAGCACAGACATCTTCTGCAGTGGCGCTTTACAGAGGATATGGGGCCTGATTCACAAAGCGGTGCTAACAGTTAGCACCCTGGTGAAAAGCCCTTTATCATGCCTAAACTCAGTTTAGGCATGATAAGTTTAGGTGTGATAAGTTTAGGTGTGATAAGTTTAGGCATGATAAGTTTAAGCGCCAACTGGGTTAGCACCGCAGTGCACAGCTGATCAAAAGTTTTACGCTAGCAAAGTCTGGTGCACTTCGCATAGAGTTTAATGCCGCTGCTTTGCGTGCGGGACTTTGCAAGCGATCTAAACTTATCTAAACTTAGCATGCCTAAACTTATCACACCTAAACTTATCATGCCTAAACTTATCACACCTAAACTTATCATGCCTAAACTTATCACACCTAAACTGGCTTTTCACCAGCGTGGTGCAATGGTTATCATGCCTAAAGTCTCTAACTGGGTTATCACCGCTTTGTGAATCGAGCCCATAGTCTTGTCACTAACTGTCCCTCAGAGGGGCTCACAATCTAGTCCCTACCATAGTCATATGTTTATATCGTGTAGTGCATGTATCGTAGTCTAGAGCCAATTTAGGGGGAAGCCAATTAACTTATCTGTATGTTTTTGGGGTGTGGGGGGAAACTAGAGTGCCCGGAGGAAACCCACAGAGACACGGGGAGCACACAAACTCCATGCAGATAGTGCCCTGGCTGGGATTCAAACCAGGGACCCAGCGCTGCAAGGCGAGAACACTAACCACTTAAAGAGAACCCGAGGTGGGGATCGTAGAAAGAAATCTATACACAGAGGCTGGGTCTGGCTATAGTGCCCAGCCTCTGTTGCTAGCTGAATCCCCGCTAAGTGCCCCCTGCGCTCCGCTCTCCCCCATAAATTACAGCCGCGCTCTCGGGCATTGTTTACCTTACTAATGTCACTCACGCCACTCCCCCCGCCTCCTGCAGAGCGCCGGTCCCCGCCCGCGTCCCTTCCCTCCAATCAGCGGCGAGGGAAGGGACGTGGGCGGGGACCGGCACTCTGCAGGAGGCGTGGGAGCGCCGTGAGTGACACTAGTGAGGTAAATACAGCCCGCTGCGACATGCTGCGTGTCGCCAGCGCGGCTGTAATTTATGGGGGAGAGCGGAGCGCAGGGGGGACTTAGCGGGGATTCAGCTAGCAGCAGAAGCTGGGCATAGATTTCTTTCTAAGATCCCCACCTCGGGTTCTCTTTAAAGGAGACTTCCCGCACTGCCACTGAATGGGGCATCCATTTGGAATTACATTTGTAAATTATGTTTTATTCACTTATTTTTTTGTCTTCCAAATGTTGCTAACGCACCTATCTGAAAAAGTCAAGATAAGCACATAAACAATAGTATTTTTTGGACTATAAGATGCTCCAGACTATGAGACACACCTTGGTTTAAAGGGCAAAAACCAGAGGAAAAAAATATACTAAACCTGGTGCATCCATGGTGCAGGGGTATCTTGTAAATGTTCTCCCCCCAATTATTATGTCCTCTCCTCTTCCTGTCCCACTTGTGTCCTCTTCCTGCCCCCCTGGTGTACTCCTCCTGCCCCCCTTGTGTCCTGTGTGTCCCCCTTGTGCCCTCCTCCTGTCCCCCAATGTCCTCCTTGTGTCTTCCTTCTGCCCCCCCCTTGTTTCCTCCTTCTGACCCCCTTGTGTCCCCCTCCTGTCCCCCAGTGTCCTGAGTGTCCCTCTTTCTGTCTGCCTCCGTGTTCTCCATTCTGTCTGCCTCTGTTTCCCCTCTGTAGCCACCTCAGTGTCCCTCCTGTCCCCCAGGGTCCCCCTTATTTCTCCTCCTGTCCCCTAGTGTCTTGTGTATCCCTCTTGTATCCTCCTCCTGTCCCCCAGTGTCCTCCTTGTGTCTTCCTTCTGCCCCCCCTTGTTTCCTCCTTCTGACCCCCTTGTGTCCCCCAGTGTCCTGAGTGTCCCTCTTTCTGTCTGCCTCCGTGTTCCCCATTCTGTCTGCCTCTGTTTCCCCTCTGTAGCCACCTCAGTGTCCCCTCTGTAGCTGCTGCAGTGTCCCCTCTGTAGCTGCTTCAGTGTCCCCTCTGTAGCCACCTCAGTGTCCCCTCTGTAGCCATCTCAGTGTCCCCTTGCTCGGCTCCCATGTGTGCTGTAAATAGTGGCAGTAGCCACTTGTATCACTCGCCAGACTGAACGTGCCTGCGGCAAACAGTGGCTTCTCTCTTTCTCGCTCCTTCCCCCTTGTGCCGGTAACATGCGCAATGACGTGACCAGGAAGTGCGGCACTAGGGTTAAGGAGTGAGTGAGAGAGGAGCTGCTATTCCCCACAGGCATGCTTGGTCTGGAGTGTGATACAAGTGGCTACTGATGCTATTTACAGCACACACAGGAGCGAAACAAGGGGAACACGAAGGCGGCTACAGAGGGGACACAGAGGCGGCTACAGAGGGGACACCGAGGCAGAAAGAAAAGGGAACACGAAGGCGGCTACAGAGGGAACACAAAGGCGGCTACAGAGGGGACACGGAGGCGGTTACAGAGGGGACACGGAGGCAGCTACAGAGGGGACACCGAGGCAGAGAGAAAGGGGAACAAGAAGGCGGCTACAAAGAGGAAAATGGAGGTGGACACACAGGACACCAGGAGTGTATTCAGACTATAAGATGCAGTGTGTCTTGTAGTCCGAAAAATACGGTATATGCTTTACATTACCAAGGACAAAAGTGTTATCTATAAACACAAACAAATGCCCAAAGCTAATATCAAGTTAATATAAGATAAGGTGTGAAAAAGTCATCTTAGTACATAATACACAGTATTTTCAATAGCAGAAATGATGCTTTCAGTTGTTTTTCTTCTGTTGATATATTAAAACGAATCTGTAGTGAGAAAAGAGAAAAAGCCAGATACTTACCTATAGGGAGGGAAGACTCTGGCTCCTTCTCTGTCCCCTTTGGGGGTTCTGGTTATCCGCCGTACCCTGGTGAAGTGACAACGCTTCTGGGAGCCCTCGGAAGGTTTCAGGAGAACTCATGTTCCCAAGTGCTCTCGAAGACAGGATTATGTACTGCGCATGCACAACCCCTTCCAAGGGCTTATGGCGGTAAATTCCACCAGTAGGTTGAATAGCTGTAATGGGTGACAGCTCTGGAGTGAGGGGTCCGAAAGAGGACAGGGAAAGCTCAACAAGACCTTCTCTATAGGTATTTACAGAGCTTATGCAGCGCTCAACATAATTCACACTATACTTAAATTTAAAAATGATATCTACAATTCAGTCCACAAAAGTACATCAAACATCACTACTTCTATTCTTTTTTTTACCACTTCTTAATAGTCTGAAACACTCCAGACAGTAACAGTATAAAATATACTCACCGACATTAGTGGCTGATTTAATTACATTCCCTCAGATCTTGCTTGCTTCACACTGTCAAATATCTGATCGATATCTGCTTAAAATGATTACCAACTCAGTAAAGGACCAGCCTTTAAAGCGTCATAACCAAGATTAGACAGTAGTGGGTGCGTGCTCACTATAAACAGAATATTTATAGGTTAACAGTTTTACCTCTGAAAGAAAAACGCAACACTCAGCTGTTGAATTTTATAAAATTATCTTGTTAAGAAAAATAGATAAAGCATTTATATACAGGAATATACATCTCTCCAGTTGTTGTCAATCATTCAAAAAATACATTTTCATCCAAAAATACATTTTCAAAGTTCCTTTAGTTAAACCAGTCCATTTCAATATCGCAAATATTCTGCTGTAGCTTTTATCCTTTATCGATAATTGTTGTCTCGAGATTGAACAGTGTATGTTACACACAATATAGCTTTATCCTTAAAAAATGATATATGAAGTTCTATTCTTATATGAAGAACTTAAAGTAGATATCTCTTAATCCTTCAAAGCTTGGTAATTGTTTCTAAAGCTTGCAATTGCGTTTGAATAATAAAACTTATAGCATAGAAAAAAGTTATCTAAAACTCAAAAAACTGCTGAAGTTTAAAAAGACAAGTCTTTAACGTTTGCATAGACTAATTGTCAAAGAATTCACCAAGAATTATTGCATATTACCTCTCTTGGGTTTCAGAATCACAATGGAAGGTAGTCTCTTGCTAGGCCTCAATCATCTCAGTAGAGTTTCAGGCTTGATGTTCCAATGTGCTAGCCTGCCAGGCCTTTTTATTGTAATTTTTCCAATATGGCGTCGGGGTAGGGGATTTTACATGAAGTCATGTTCTTTTTATAACATTACCTCACCCTTTATTTTTAGATAGGATATCTAGATGCCCCTTATGGTTGTAAGTGGTAGTAGCAGGCACAAGAGATGCCTCCTGTGGTTATAAGTGGTAATGGCCAACACAAGGCTTATGGCCTAACTGTTTAATACAAACTGTCATAAAGTGTATATTATTGATCAGCTTATTAGATATGTGTGAACACTATGTGATTAACATCTTGCGTATAAAATAGGCTTAGCTAAGCAGTGTATATCTTGACCTTAGACGGTTGATCTTACTAACACAACAATATTGCATAACATGTGAACATCTCTTCAATACTATCTCATTTTTAACCTTGTAGGAATAAACAGCTCACTTCCAATAATAACATTGAAAAGTACACAATCTAATTTTGATTTTGCCCGTACTCACGGATCTTGAAATTCACTCAATTTATCTGCAAAACATTTAACATTTGTATACGATTTGGGCAAGGGGGATGATCAGTTCTCTGCATTAATATGAGATTCTGACACCCCCGGATGCAGAGAGATGATAGAATCTTGCTTGTTTTGGTAGTAGTTAACTCTTAGTATAAAGTCTAATTCCACAGTGGTACAATTTCTTCTTAGGCAAATCTTTGCTCTTTAAGTGGCACTTTTTTTGTGGCATAGTCAAAGTCTCAGTCCTTGATTAATATCTTCACCATTAGACACATTTTACTGGTCCAGATAGTCTATAGTCTTTTCTATGACATCCTTGAATTTGAAGTTTTCATCACAATGGTAGCTTGTGTAGATGTGTAAAAAAAAGTTCACAGTCAGTATGTTCCCATTTAAGATCAGTTGCAAAACTTTCATAGTAGCAAAGCGTTGACAGCAATTACGCATTTCATATGGCTCCTGGATTGCTTATTTTGGAGCATGATGATTATTTTAGTATCACAGAGGTTGCTGTGACTGACTTGGATAGTCTCCTTGTACTGTCGGAGTAAGATCATCGTCAGTGGAAGGTGTTGAAGGTGTTGATGGACTATGATATCCATTCACTAGTCCAGGTGTATCGGAACCTTCATCATCAGGATTGATAGGTCCAGATAGCCAAACCTCTTCTGTACAAACAGATATCTTTGTAGCATTATACGTGATTGGTGGAACATCAAGTTCATTGAATATCAGATGCAGCTTATTATCAGGGGTCTCTAAAGTGTAGGTGTTTCCCATTTTAAGACATGTGGTGAAACTTAAAGTTCAAAAAGTATAAACAGGAATTATACCTTTGATGTGATGTGATGTGATGTGACTGCTGAATGCTTTTAGAGCACAATGCATTCAACATTTTATTGTTAGCTTACAACAGGTTAATTAGTTAGTTGGTTAGTATTACGCATTAATACAGTTAATTACACCTTTCTTATACCACAAAGTTTCTTTCACAAATGGTATGTAGCAGAACAAAGTATGTGTAGTTTGCCAGCAGGATCCCACGTTGTGATGTCATCTTACATTTGATGTAGATATCATATTGAGAGCTTAGACATTGAAAAGTTCTTGGAATTGCAATTTGCAATGTATCCAGTTGTAGTAAGCCGTTTTCAAATGTGTTCTCCATGAACCACATTTACTAACTTCATATTGTTGAAGGTGCTTCTCCACTTCATGTTTCATCTTTCCAGCATTGTGGAGTAATTCTTTCTCTTGAATTGATCAGTATCTTTATCACATATTTGAAAGTCTTTTGTCACTTATGATGTAGTCTGTGAGCATCTTCGTATGTGAATTTTGGTATGTTATATGGATGTTTTTTCCTCCAATGATGAAAATAATGGGATAGTTTAGTATCAATTAGTTTGATAAGAACAGAGTCACTTTTCATGAACAATTTCTTCAACTAGATAGCAGGGCTGTCTCTTTCTGATAAGTCTGCTAGAACATTTGTCTGAATGTCTCTCATAATATTCAGCTTATTCTTGACTTAAATGGCACTCTTCTCCAATCTTATTCTGGGGTATTAGAGGTAGTGGTCATCTTATTGATGCAACAGAAAAACAAACGAATGCCTATATATATGGCCATTCCAACGATGATAATGCAAAGAATTGTATTTAGCATGTTTCCAATCCATCCGGAAAACCAATTAACTGGGTTGAGAAACTCCAATGATACTATTTCTGAATTTCTCTTTCTGAAGGCGGCTTTCACTTCTTCCATATGTTTCAAGTGGCCTTCTATTATTTCACTGTAGTTTTGATGTATGAAATTGCAACAAGCAGCTCCTACAATTGCACATGTCCCTCCTTGTGCTGCAGTTACAAAGTCTAACACTAGAGTATGCTGAGCCAACATTTTAGTATGCCATGTTAACTCTTCGTTCACTATTCCAATAGTCTGAAATATTTCATCTGTAACATTATCAAATAGTCCAGCAAGCAATTCTATATTTTGCGAGTTTATTAAAGTTAGTTCTCCTGTTCCAATCAGTCCATTGAACACACTAACTTTTGCATACCAGGGTACTTGAAGGAGTCTTCCTTTCTTAGTTCCATCAGCACTTCTCTTGTACATATGATGATTGGAAATTTGCTCAATGCTTATCTGGTCTTTCTCGACAAACCAAGTGGCGGGTGCTATTTTAATGATTGTACACCTTCCTTTCCCACCTATAGGTAATAACTTGTACGCTGTATTTCCACAAGCCCAGAACCAGTTATATGGCAGTTTGATTTGTCCCAAGATGCTTCCTTGAAATGCATAGGTTAACAGTGGTTCTCTCCAAGTTTTATTTGCAAAGAAATTTTCATATTGTTTTCCTTTTTCAGTCAACTTGTAAGTTAGTCCTTTTTCCCAGCTACAGTGTAGGTTTACGATTGTTCCTTTTGGAGTATATCCCAAATGTTGTAGGGAATCAGTAGAAATATTTTTGCAATTTTTAGGGTTCAAGCATATGTATGACTGTCCTTTGTTTAATTGAACAGGATTTTCTCTTTTGATTGTCCACCAGGGGGCATACATCCATGTTGTCACTTGTAGTCTACGTATGGAGTAATTGAATTTTTCTGTAGAAAATGTCCCATAACTTGCATGTGTAGTATTTACCAATTCTTCTAGTGGTGCTGGAATTGCTAGGTAAGGCATGATTTTTGCGGATAGTGGAGTATGTGAACAGATCCAACAGTCGCTCTTGTTAAAGCACTGGGCATATTGTTGATGCATCAGGATCAATTTATTTTGAAGTTTTCCTTGTAGATTATGTCGTTCCGCTTCAGTATGCAGTAGTAGCGGCAGACACAGCCAACACCATAATAGTGGCATCTTTATGGATTGTAGAGTAGGATGTCAGTTTCAGCACCTTAAAAATATAAAAAAGTAAAGAGAGGCAAAACATATATAATATGCAATATTCTTGGTGACCTTCAGCATAAAATAACTACCTTCTCACATGTGATTCTGGAACAAAAATATGTTATTTTGATGTTACTAGGTGCAAGTTGTATTTTTACTTGTTTGGTCAAGTATTCAAGTTATAGCAGAAAGTTCAATATTTCCTTGCTGATGTCTCTTTAAGCTTTATTATAGTTGATCTGTAAAAATCAAAGTAGTATTTCTTTTCCTTCTGTAGAAAAAAATTACATGTTTCAAATAGTGCCTCAAAAATAGCATATCACTTATGTCTTCATATGTGTGTTCATATGTCATAGCTTGTCTTAGCTTGACTTCTATCTTGTTGCTTGTAAGGTATATTGTCAGAAAAAAAATAATGTCCTTTTATCTTCATTACACTCTTTTTATTAGTAGATTATCAGAACACAATTCTTCCAGTGCTCCAGTGTACTTCACTTTTTATTCTTTGTGTATCTTTAAGAGATCATTGTCCATTTAGGCTTCACTTTTCACACTAGGCTTTTGCTGCTTTTCACACTGAGCATATGATGCAGTGCAGATGTCTGCAGAACTAGCTTGGTTGCTGTATGTCAGTATTCTAACAGTCATCTTCCTGTTTCAACTGTAGAAATCTCTCTTCGGTCTCTGGATATCTGCTTCTTTAGCCAGAACATGTCCTTGTATCACCGCACAGGTAGAAAGTTCCCTGTCTTCACAGACTTCTTTATGTATGGAATCAAAAATAAAACATTCATCTATGTTTCAGTCATCTTCTCAAGATATTATGTAGGCTATCTTCTTTCATCACAGGATAATCTTCTTCAAGATTTTAATGTAGTGTTACCATCTCCATCTCAAATCTTCTCATCATCTTCTACTTTGACTGCTTTTATCTGTAAAGTCAATCACCATTTTCTTCTTCTAATATCTTCAGTTTGTTCACTCACCTGATAATTTACTTTATCTTAATGCCCTTCTTCTTCTTTCTATGTTCGGTTCTTGTCTCCCAAGTGGCCTACTCGTCTCGTAGTGCTATCTTGATCTGTTGTCAGCCAGTGTTTCAAACCATTGGTCAGAGTTTTTTTTTTAAAAAGTAGAAAGTCCTCTTCAGGCCTCAAATTTCTTTTGGTCACTCCACCCAATTGTATTGATGTTCAGCTGTTTCAGATCAGATCTTCTAGCTTAGCCTCATTCAGTGGCTTTCTTCATGTTGACATCTTGCTCAGTCTTCTTGCATGTAGCTGTCTTCGCTTGTCTTAGCAAGTTTCTTCAGGCCTACATGGGATTCTTGTTTGAAGTCTTGGTGGGCCAGATAAGATAAATTATCTTGTGAGACTTCTAAATCCTGGTAGCAATAGCAACCTTTTCCATTCTTCAAAAATGACAGTCTCTTTACTGATGTGTAGGATGCCTTAATGCTTCTCTGTACAATTCTAGCCTCAAAATATATAGAATTCCCCCCTTTGAGAGTAGAAACTACATAAAAAATAAAAATCTTCTTTTTATACTTTAATCTCTGTGTGTGATACCTAACTATCTCAGTCCTATATCTGAGTCTTCGTGATTGCTTGCACAAAACTTTGGCTTTTTTAATAAAAATAAATAAATAATGAAAAATAAATAAAATAAAAAACCTGAATCTTCATGATTGCACCTTGTACTATCTTTCTATGGCATAAACTGTTCCTTATATTTGTATTTATAAAACTTGTGAAAAAACAAAAGAAAAAAAAAAAATCGCTAGAATGTTCATTTGCTGTGTTTTACTATAAAGGCGGGGGTGAGCGCGCTCTGTATGAGACTTTTGTTTATCAACTCCTGCAGCTTCTCCGTGACAAGTTGCTGAGCTCTGTGTAGCGTGCTCCGTTTTTTTTTTCGTTTTGTTTTTTTCTGGTAGATGCTTAAACACGGAGCATTTTCAACTGGCGTTGAAATTTAACTTCTTATTATGACGATGGCTTGAGCTTTATCTAGCCTAATAGCGTGGTGAAAAGTCATGTAGGATTGCCTTTTTTTCTTTTCCAACTTTCAGCTGAAAAAATATCTTGTCTCTCCTTCGAGCTGTGAATTGGTGAAAGAGTTTGTTTTGTCTTCGTAGACAGTTCTGATAGTGTAGCCTTTTACACAGTAGAAGACACACAGAAGAATGAATAACAATTCAGTTATGAAGTCCGTTTCCTTCAGTCTTGTAAAGAGTCATTGCATTATATGTTAGCTTGACGAAAAACTATGAATTTGCTTCAACATAATATATGTTTACTTGTTTGTTATAAAATACTGTATTTCTCATAAAAATATCTTATAAAAGAAAACCAAGCAAAACTGTTTCTCCTCTTCTTATTGAGGGATACGGCATGTCACTTTGCTAGAATCCTCTATTGCGCACAATCTTCTTTTAGTGTTGCATAGTGCAGCTATGAACTATAAACATTGTCCGTATTTCTCTAATATTTCCTCTGTATTCTGAGATATCAACGGCATGTTGTATTTGAAAGAAAGCTGCTAGATTCATCCTGCTTGAATCTCTCGTCAGAGATATATAGGGATGTGTAGATAGCTCTTTTCTTCTCAGATAAAAATAACTTCACCCGTTATTTATTAAAGTTTTCTATAGACCGTAGCATGAGTGTGCTTGTAAAAAAAAAATCTCCTCTCTGAGATTAAAAAAGCATAAGAATTCTTCCTTCTTTGCTTCAGATTATGGTTGCAGTTTACATTTCTGACCATATATATAAAAAAAGTTTGCTAGCTTATTTCCCGGGTAAAATTCACAATGATCTATGCTTCCATCATGTGAATATATCTAATTTCAGGGTAACTGTTAACACATCTGGGGTGCCATCTGTCAAATATCTGATCGATATCTGCTTAAAATGGTTACCAACTCAGTAAAGGACCAGCCTTTAAAGCGTCATAACCAAAATTAGACAGAAGTGGGTGCGTGCTCACTATAAACAGAATATTTATAGGTTAACAGTTTTACCTCTGAAAGAAAAACGCAACACTCAGCTGTTGAATTTTATAAAATTATCTTGTTAAGAAAATTAGATAAAGCATTTATATACAGGAATATACATCTCTCCAGTTGTTGTCAATCATTAAAAAAATACATTTTCATCCAAAAATACATTTTCAAAGTTCCTTTAGTTAAACCAGTCCATTTCAATATCGCAAATATTCTGCTGTAGCTTTTATCCTTTATCGATAATTGTTGTCTCGAGATTGAACAGTGTATGTTACACACAATATAGCTTTATCCTTAAAAAATGATATATGAAGTTCTATTCTTATATGAAGAACTTAAAGTAGATATCTCTTAATCCTTCAAAGCTTGTTAATTGTTTCTAAAGCTTGCAATTGCGTTTGAATAATAAAACTTATAGCATAGAAAAAAGTTATCTAAAACTCAAAAAACTGCTGAAGTTTAAAAAGACAAGTCTTTAACGTTTGCATAGACTAATTGTCAAAGAATTCACCAAGAATTATTGCATATTACCTCTCTTGGGTTTCAGAATCACAATGGAAGGTAGTCTCTTGCTAGGCCTCAATCATCTCAGTAGAGTTTCAGGCTTGATGTTCCAATGTGCTAGCCTGCCAGGCCTTTTTATTGTAATTTTTCCAATATGGCGTCGGGGTAGGGGATTTTACATGAAGTCATGTTCTTTTTATAACATTACCTCACCCTTTATTTTTAGATAGGATATCTAGATGCCCCTTATGGTTGTAAGTGGTAGTAGCAGGCACAAGAGATGCCTCCTGTGGTTATAAGTGGTAATGGCCAACACAAGGCTTATGGCCTAACTGTTTAATACAAACTGTCATAAAGTGTATATTATTGATCAGCTTATTAGATATGTGTGAACACTATGTGATTAACATCTTGCGTATAAAATAGGCTTAGCTAAGCAGTGTATATCTTGACCTTAGACGGTTGATCTTACTAACACAACAATATTGCATAACATGTGAACATCTCTTCAATACTATCTCATTTTTAACCTTGTAGGAATAAACAGCTCACTTCCAATAATAACATTGAAAAGTACACAATCTAATTTTGATTTTGCCCGTACTCACGGATCTTGAAATTCACTCAATTTATCTGCAAAACATTTAACATTTGTATACAATTTGGGCAAGGGGGATGATCAGTTCTCTGCATTAATATGAGATTCTGACACCCCCGGATGCAGAGAGATGATAGAATCTTGCTTGTTTTGGTAGTAGTTAACTCTTAGTATAAAGTCTAATTCCACAGTGGTACAATTTCTTCTTAGGCAAATCTTTGCTCTTTAAGTGGCACTTTTTTTGTGGCATAGTCAAAGTCTCAGTCCTTGATTAATATCTTCACCATTAGACACATTTTACTGGTCCAGATAGTCTATAGTCTTTTCTATGACATCCTTGAATTTGAAGTTTTCATCACAATGGTAGCTTGTGTAGATGTGTAAAAAAAAGTTCACAGTCAGTATGTTCCCATTTAAGATCAGTTGCAAAACTTTCATAGTAGCAAAGCGTTGACAGCAATTACGCATTTCATATGGCTCCTGGATTGCTTATTTTGGAGCATGATGATTATTTTAGTATCACAGAGGTTGCTGTGACTGACTTGGATAGTCTCCTTGTACTGTCGGAGTAAGATCATCGTCAGTGGAAGGTGTTGAAGGTGTTGATGGACTATGATATCCATTCACTAGTCCAGGTGTATCGGAACCTTCATCATCAGGATTGATAGGTCCAGATAGCCAAACCTCTTCTGTACAAACAGATATCTTTGTAGCATTATACGTGATTGGTGGAACATCAAGTTCATTGAATATCAGATGCAGCTTATTATCAGGGGTCTCTAAAGTGTAGGTGTTTCCCATTTTAAGACATGTGGTGAAACTTAAAGTTCAAAAAGTATAAACAGGAATTATACCTTTGATGTGATGTGATGTGATGTGACTCCTGAATGCTTTTAGAGCACAATGCATTCAACATTTTATGGTTAGCTTACAACAGGTTAATTAGTTAGTTGGTTAGTATTATGCATTAATACAGTTAATTACACCTTTCTTATACCACAAAGTTTCTTTCACAAATGGTATGTAGCAGAACAAAGTATGTGTAGTTTGCCAGCAGGATCCCACGTTGTGATGTCATCTTACATTTGATGTAGATATCATATTGAGAGCTTAGACATTGAAAAGTTCTTGGAAATGCAATTTGCAATGTATCCAGTTGTAGTAAGCCGTTTTCAAATGTGTTCTCCATGAACCACATTTACTAACTTCATATTGTTGAAGGTGCTTCTCCACTTCATGTTTCATCTTTCCAGCATTGTGGAGTAATTCTTTCTCTTGAATTGATCAGTATCTTTATCACATATTTGAAAGTCTTTTGTCACTTATGATGTAGTCTGTGAGCATCTTTGTATGTGAATTTTGGTATGTTATATGGATGTTTTTTCCTCCAATGATGAAAATAATGGGATAGTTTTGTATCAATTAGTTTGATAAGAACAGAGTCACTTTTCATGAACAATTTCTTCAACTAGATAGCAGGGCTGTCTCTTTCTGATAAGTCTGCTAGAACATTTGTCTGAATGTCTCTCATAATATTCAGCTTATTCTTGACTTAAATGGCACTCTTCTCCAATCTTATTCTGGGGTATTAGAGGTAGTGGTCATCTTATTGATGCAACAGAAAAACAAACGAATGCCTATATATATGGCCATTCCAACGATGATAATGCAAAGAATTGTATTTAGCATGTTTCCAATCCATCCGGAAAACCAATTAACTGGGTTGAGAAACTCCAATGATACTATTTCTGAATTTCTCTTTCTGAAGGCGGCTTTCACTTCTTCCATATGTTTCAAGTGGCCTTCTATTATTTCACTGTAGTTTTGATGTATGAAATTGCAACAAGCAGCTCCTACAATTGCACATGTCCCTCCTTGTGCTGCAGTTAAAAAGTCTAACACTAGAGTATGCTGAGCCAACATTTTAGTATGCCATTTTAACTCTTCGTTCACTATTCCAATAGTCTGAAATATTTCATCTGTAACATTATCAAATAGTCCAGCAAGCAATTCTATATTTTGCGAGTTTATTAAAGTTAGTCCTCCTGTTCCAATCAGTCCAGTAAACACACCAGCTTTTGCTTACCGTGGTACTTGAAGGAGTCTTCCTTTCTTAGTTCCATCAGCACTTCTCTTGTACATATGATGATTGGAAATTTGCTCAATGCTTATCTGGTCTTTCTCGACAAACCAAGTGGCGGGTGCTATTTTAATGATTGTACACCTTCCTTTTCCACCTATAGGTAATAACTTGTACGCTGTATTTCCACAAGCCCAGAACCAGTTATATGGCAGTTTGATTTGTCCCAAGATGCTTCCTTGAAATGCATAAGTAAACAGTGGTTGTCTCCAAGTTTTATTTGCAAAGAAATTTTCATATTGTTTTCCTTTTTCAGTCAACTTGTAAGTTAGTCCTTTTTCCCAGCTACAGTGTAGGTTTACGATTGTTCCTTTTGGAGTATATCCCAAATGTTGTAGGGAATCAGTAGAAATATTTTTGCAATTTTTAGGGTTCAAACATATTTATGACTGTCCTTTGTTTAATTGAACAGGATTTTCTCTTTCGATTGTCCACCAGGGGGCATACATCCATGTTGTCACTTGTAGTCTATGTATGGAGTAATTGAATTTTTCTGTAGAAAATGTCCCATAACTTGCATGTGTAGTATTTACCAATTCTTCTAGTGGTACTGGAATTGCTAGGTAAGGCATGATTTTTGCGGATAGTGGAGTATGTGAACAGATCCAACAGTCGCTCTTGTTCAAGTGCTGGGCATATTGTTGATGCATCATGAACAATTTATTTTGAAGTGTTCCTTGTAGATTATGTCGTTCCGCTTCAGTATGCAGTAGTAGCGGCAGACACAGCCAACACCATAATAGTGGCATCTTTATGGATTGTAGAGTAGGATGTCAGTTTCAGCACCTTAAAAATATAAAAAAGTAAAGAGAGGCAAAACATATATAATATGCAATATTCTTGGTGACCTTCAGCATAAAATAACTACCTTCTCACATGTGATTCTGAAACAAAAATATGTTATTTTGATGTTACTAGGTGCAAGTTGTATTTTTACTTGTTTGGTCAAGTATTCAAGTTATAGCAGAAAGTTCAATATTTCCTTGCTGATGTCTCTTTAAGCTTTATTATAGTTGATCTGTAAAAATGTAGTATTTCTTTTCCTTCTGTAGAAAAAAATTACATGTTTCAAATAGTGCCTCAAAAATAGCATATCACTTATGTCTTCACATGTGTGTTCATATGTCATAACTAGTGTTGGGCGAACATCTAGATGTTCGGGTTCGGGCCGAACAGGCCGAACATGGCCGCGATGTTCGGGTGTTCGACCCGAACTCCGAACATAATGGAAGTCAATGGGGACCCGAACTTTTGTGGTTTGTAAAGCCTCCTTACATGCTACATACCCCAAATTTACAGGGTATGTGCACCTTGGGAGTGGGTACAAGAGGAAAAAAAATTTAGCAAAAAGAGCTTATAGTTTTTGAGAAAATCGATTTTAAAGTTTCAAAGGGAAAACTGTCTTTTAAATGCGGGAAATGTCTGTTTTCTTTGCACAGGTAACATGCTTTTTGTCGGCATGCAGTCATAAATGTAATACATATAAGAGGTTCCAGGAAAAGGGACCGGTAATGCTAACCCAGCAGCAGCACACGTGATGGAACAGGAGGAGGGTGGCGCAGGAGGAGAAGGCCACGCTTTGAGACACAACAACCCAGGCCTTGCATGAGGACAAGAAGCGTGCGGATAGCATGCTTTGTACCACCATGCAGTCATAAATGTAATAAAGATAAGTGGTTCAATAAACAGGGACCACGCGGCAACGCTAACCCAGCAGCAGCACACGTGATGGAACAGGAGGAGGCGCAGGAGGAGAAGGCCACGCTTTGTGAGACACAACAACCCAGGCCTTGCATGAGGACAAAAAGCGTGCGGATAGCATGCTTTGTACCGCCATGTAGTCATAAATGTAATAAAGATAAGAGGTTCAATAAACAGGGACCACGCGGCAACGCTAACCCAGCAGCAGCAGCAGCAGCAGCACACGTGATGGAACAGGAGGAGGCGCAGGAGGAGAAGGCCACGCTTTGTGAGACACAACAACCCAGGCCTTGCATGAGGACAAAAAGCGTGCGGATAGCATGCTTTGTACCGCCATGTAGTCATAAATGTAATAAAGATAAGAGGTTCCATAAACAGGGACCGGCAACGGTAACCCAGCAGCAGCAGCAGCAGCAGCAGCACACGTGATGGAACAGGAGGAGGCGCAGGAGGAGAAGGCCATGCTTTGTGAGACACAACAACCCAGGCCTTGCATGAGGACAAAAAGCGTGCGGATAGCATGCTTTGTACCGCCATGTAGTCATAAATGTAATAAAGATAAGAGGTTCCATAAACAGGGACCGGCAACGGTAACCCAGCAGCAGCAGCAGCAGCAGCAGCACACGTGATGGAACAGGAGGAGGCGCAGGAGGAGAAGGCCACGCTTTGTGAGACACAACAACCCAGGCCTTGCATGAGGACAAAAAGCGTGCGGATATAGCAGCAATGCTTTTTGCCGCCATGCAGTCATAAATGTAATACAGATGAGAGGTTCAATAAACAGGGACCGGAAACGCTAAACCATCCCAGATGTTCATCGGTCATGTTACTTGGTTGGGGTCCAGGAGTGTTGCGTAGTCGTTTCCAATCCAGGATTGATTCATTTTAATTTGAGTCAGACGGTCTGCATTTTCTGTGGAGAGGCGGATACGCCGATCTGTGATGATGCCTCCGGCAGCACTGAAACAGCGTTCCGACATAACGCTGGCTGCCGGGCAAGCCAGCACCTCTATTGCGTACATTGCCAGTTCGTGCCAGGTGTCTAGCTTCATGCCCGGTTTCAGGTCCAGCGGTGCCAGCCACAAATCCGTCTGTTCCTTTATTCCCCTCCAAATTTCCTCCCCTGTGTGCTGCTTATCCCCAAGGCAGATCAGCTTCAGCAACGCTTGCTGACGCATGCCAACAGCTGTGCTGCACTGCTTCCACGATCCTACTGCTGCTGGTGCTGGGTTAGCATTTCCGGATGAGGTACAGCTTTGAGATGCGTTGGAGGAGAAGGAGTCAGAGAGGTAGGTGCTGCTGTTGTTATCCAGCTGTTTGCGGCGTGGGCAACACCCGCGCCGTAGCAGGTGAGGAATCGCTGCCAGGCTCCACAAGGTTCACCCAGTGCGCGGTAAGGGAGATGTATCGACCCTGGCCGAACGCACTCGTCCAGGTGTCAGTGGTGAGGTGAACCTTGCAGGCAACGGCATTCTTCAAGCTTCGGGTTATTTAGCTGACCACGTGCTCATGCAACTCAGGCACTGCAGAGCGCGCAAAGTGGTAGCGGCTGGGAACCACGTAACGTGGGATGGCCACTGACATCATGCCCTTGAAGCTGTTTGTCTCCACCACTCGATATGGCAGCATTTCGCAGGCCAGAAGCTTGGCTATGCTGGCTGGCTGTTACTGCCACGGCCCGGGGGTCATTTGCTGGCAATTTCCTCTTGTGCTCAAACATCTCAGAGACAGACAACTCAACCGTAGCGCTGCACACCGAAGGGCTGTTGGTTGTTGTGTTTGATGAACACTGGGAGACCTCAAGAGCACTAGTCCGGAAAGTGACAGTGTCAGCATCGTCTGATGTTTGTGAATGTTGTGAACCACGCAATGGCTGGGCTACTGCTGCTGCTGAGGCGGGTCTGGTGGTGAGTCTGGTGAACCCAAGGGAGGCAGTGTTGCTGGTGGTACCCTGTCCTGCCGCGTTTGCCCACAGAGTGGGATGTTTGGATAGAATGTGGCGGCTCATGCTGGTGGTGGAGAGGTTGTTAATACTTTTCCCCCTGCTCAGGCGGGTCTTGCACACCTTGCAAATCGCCATGGTAACATCCTCAGTGCAGTCTTCAAAGAAAGCCCAGACTTTAACTGGCTGAGGACTCGGACCTCGTGCGTGATGTGCTGGTGCTGCTTAACCCACTGCTGGACGCTTGAGAGGTCATCCAAGTAATTATCTGGTCCTGTTCTTTTGGATCTGTGAGGGTTGTTGTCCTGGACAACATGGGCAGTATTGAGTGGGTTTTCTTGGGTGCTCCCCTGTGGCCTGTACGTGAACCGTCAGGGGAAACACCTCTTCCCTTGCCCCTCCCTCTTTCACCGGATTTCTTCCTCATTTCACTTATCCTTAAAGTACACGCTGACTGGCAGCAGTACAGTGGCAGTACAGAAATGCTATACAGTGGTGGGTGAGCGGTGTACCACTATTGTCAGCAGTGACACAGAGCACAATGCTATACAGTGGCGGGTGAGCGGTGTACTACTGTTCCCAGCAGACACAGAGTGGAAGTAAACACAATGCTATATAGTGTGGCTGAGCCGTGTACACAGAGTGGCATTAAACACAATGCTATATAGTCTGCTATATAGTCACCCCGAACAGGGTGATGTTCTGCAGAACCCGAACAGTGGCAAACACTGTTCGCCCAACACTACTGGGAGGGAACGCAGATTTTAGTACCTAAACACACGATACAACATGTTTTCCGGGGTCGGACTCTGAGGCACATACAGATGGTCCCGATCATCATCCTCATCATACAACTCTTCTCCTGAGTCTGACCCACCCACCACCTCTGCCACCCCAACATCCCCAGACACAGACCCCTCATCGTCCTCAACATTAACTTGGGATGCTGGCCTGAGCCAGACCTCCTCCTCCACATCAGGCCCCATCATCTCCTCAATGGCAGCCCTCATTAATCGCTCTGGCGACGGACTGATGGACACAACGTTCTCCTCCGGGGAGGGCTGCTGCTGACCACTGGCTGCTGGGGTGGATGTTATAGCTTGCGTGGGGCGTTGGCTGTTGCTGTTGTTGGGAGTGCTGCTCACAGCGGAGGTCTCTGGGGAACTCATGTTGAGCTCATATAGTGGTTGACGGTGAGTGGAGTATTACTGATCCCAGCAATATACACACTGACTGGCAGAGTACGCAATGCTATATAGTGTGGCTGAGCGGTGTACACAGAGTGGCAGTAAACACAATGCTATATAGTCTGGCTGAGCGAGCGGTGTACTACTGTTCCCAGCAGAATCAGAGTGGCAGTAAACAATGGTATATAGTCTGGCTGAGCGGTGTACACAGAGTGTCAGTAAACAATGGTATATAGTCTGGCTGAGCGAGCGGTGTACTACTGTTCCCAGCAGAATCAGAGGGGCAGTAAACAATGGTATATAGTCTGGCTGAGCGAGCGGTGTACTACTGTTCCCAGCAGAATCAGAGTGGCAGTAAACAATGGTATATAGTCTGGCTGAGCGGTGTACACAGAGTGTCAGTAAACAATGGTATATAGTCTGGCTGAGCGAGCGGTGTACTACTGTTCCCAGCAGAATCAGAGTGGCAGTAAACAATGGTATATAGTCTGGCTGAGCGGTGTACACAGAGTGTCAGTAAACAATGGTATATAGTCTGGCTGAGCGGTGTACACACAATGCTATATAGTCTGCTATATAGTGTCAGTAAACAATGGTATATAGTCTGGCTGAGCGAGCGGTGTACTACTGTTCCCAGCAGAATCAGAGTGGCAGTAAACAATGGTATATAGTCTGGCTGAGCGGTGTACACAGAGTTTCAGTAAACAATGGTATATAGTCTGGCTGAGCGGTGTACACAGAGTGTCAGTAAACAATGGTATATAGTCTGGCTGAGCGGTGTACACAGAGTGGCAGTAAACACAATGCTATATAGTCTGGCTGAGCGAGCGGTGTACTACTGTTCCCAGCAGAATCAGAGTGGCAGTAAACAATGGTATATAGTCTGGCTGAGCGGTGTACACAGAGTGTCAGTAAACAATGGTATATAGTCTGGCTGAGCGGTGTACACAGAGTGTCAGTAAACAATGGTATATAGTCTGGCTGAGCGGTGTACACAGAGTGGCAGTAAACACAATGCTATATACTCTGGCTGAGCGAGCGGTGTACTACTGTTCCCAGCAGACACAGAACAGTAAACAGAATGCTATATAGTGTGGCTGAGCGAGCGGTGTACCACTATTCCCAGCAGACACAGAACAGTAAACAGAATGCTATATAGTGTGGCTGAGCGAGCGGTGTACCACTATTCCCAGCAGACACAGAACAGTAAACAGAATGCTATATAGTGTGGCTGAGCGAGCGGTGTACCACTATTCCAAACAGACACAGAACAGTGAACAGAATGCTATATAGTGTGGCTGAGCGAGCGGTGTACCACTATTCCCAGCAGACACAGAGTGGCAGTAAACAGAATGCTATATAGTGTGGCTGAGCGAGGTACACAGAGTGGCAGTAAACAGAATGCTATATAGTGTGGCTGAGCAAGCGGTGTACTACTATTCCCAGCAGACACAGAGTGGCAGTAAACAGAATGCTATATAGTGTGGCTGAGCGAGGTACACAGAGTGGCAGTAAACAGAATGCTATATAGTGTGGCTGAGCAAGCGGTGTACTACTGTTCCCAGCAGTGACACAATGACAGGGGGGACCCTGGCTAGCGTGGCTGGAGCGCGAACTACCCTGCCTGCCTACCCAAAGCTAAACCCACAGACAAATGGCGGAGATATGACGTGGTTCGGGTATTTATTTACCCGAACCACGTGACCGTTCGGCCAATCAGAGCGCGTTCGGGTCCGAACCACGTGACCCGTTCGGCCAATCACAGCGCTAGCCGAACGTTCGGGGAACGTTCGGCCATGCGCTCTTAGTTCGGCCATGTGGCCGAACGGTTTGGCCGAGCACCGTCAGGTGTTCGGCCGAACTCGAACATCACCCGAACAGGGTGATGTTCTGCAGAACCCGAACAGTGGCGAACACTGTTCGCCCAACACTAGTCATAGCTTGTCTTAGCTTGACTTCTATCTTGTTGCTTGTAAGGTATATTGTCACAAAAAATAAAAATGTCCTTTTATCTTCATTACACTCTTTTTATTAGTAGATTATCTGAACACAATTCTTCCAGTGCTCCAGTGTACTTCACTTTTTATTCTTTGTGTATCTTTAAGAGATCATTGTCCATTTAGGCTTCACTTTTCACACTAGGCTTTTGCTGCTTTTCACACTGAGCATATGATGCAGTGCAGATGTCTGCAGAACTAGCTTGGTTGCTGTATGTCAGTATTCTAACAGTCATCTTCCTGTTTTAACTGTAGAAATCTCTCTTCGGTCTCTGGATATCTGCTTCTTTAGCCAGAGCATGTCCTTGTATCACCGCACAGGTAGAAAGTTCCCTGTCTTCACAGACTTCTTTATGTATGGAATCAAAAATAAAACATTCATCTATGTTTCAGTCATCTACTCAAGATATTATGTAGGCTATCTTCTTTCATCACAGGATAATCTTCTTCAAGATTTTAATGTAGTGTTACCATCTCCATCTCAAATCTTCTCATCATCTTCTACTTTGACTGCTTTTATCTGTAAAGTCAATCACCATTTTCTTCTTCTAATATCTTCAGTTGGTTCACTCACCTGATAATTTACTTTATCTTAATGCCCTTCTTCTTCTTTCTATGTTCGGTTCTTGTCTCCCAAGTGGCCTACTCGTCTCGTAGTGCTATCTTGATCTGTTGTCAGCCAGTGTTTCAAACCATTGGTCAGAGTTTTTTTTTTAAAAAGTAGAAAGTCCTCTTCAGGCCTCAAACTTCTTTTGGTCACTCCACCCAATTGTATTGATGTTCAGCTGTTTCAGATCAGATCTTCTAGCTTAGCCTCATTCAGTGGCTTTCTTCATGTTGACATCTTGCTCAGTCTTCTTGCATGTAGCTGTCTTCGCTTGTCTTAGCAAGTTTCTTCAGGCCTACATGGGATTCTTGTTTGAAGTCTTGGTGGGCCAGATAAGATAAATTATCTTGTGAGACTTCTAAATCCTGGTAGCAATAGCAACCTTTTCCATTCTTCAAAAATGACAGTCTCTTTACTGATGTGTAGGATGCCTTAATGCTTCTCTGTACAATTCTAGCCTCAAAATATATAGAATTCCCCCCTTTGAGAGTAGAAACTACATAAAAAATAAAAATCTTCTTTTTATACTTTAATCTCTGTGTGTGATACCTAACTATCTCAGTCCTATATCTGAGTCTTCGTGATTGCTTGCACAAAACTTTGGCTTTTTTAATAAAAATAAATAAATAATGAAAAATAAATAAAATAAAAAACCTGAATCTTCATGATTGCACCTTGTACTATCTTTCTATGGCATAAACTGTTCCTTATATTTGTATTTATAAAACTTGTGAAAAAACAAAAGAAAAAAAAAAATCGCTAGAATGTTCATTTGCTGTGTTTTACTATAAAGGCGGGGGTGAGCGCGCTCTGTATGAGACTTTTGTTTATCAACTCCTGCAGCTTCTCCGTGACAAGTTGCTGAGCTCTGTGTAGCGTGCTCCGTTTTTTGTTTTTTTTTTCTGGTAGATGCTTAAACACGGAGCATTTTCAACTGGCGTTGAAATTTAACTTCTTATTATGACGATGGCTTGAGCTTTATCTAGCCTAATAGCGTGGTGAAAAGTCATGTAGGATTGCCTTTTTTCTTTTCCAACTTTCAGCTGAAAAAATATCTTGTCTCTCCTTCGAGCTGTGAATGGTGAAAGAGTTTGTTTTGTCTTCGTAGACAGTTCTGATAGTGTAGCCTTTTACACAGTAGAAGACACACAGAAGAATGAATAACAATTCAGTTATGAAGTCCGTTTCCTTCAGTCTTGTAAAGAGTCATTGCATTATATGTTAGCTTGACGAAAAACTATGAATTTGCTTCAACATAATATATGTTTACTTGTTTGTTATAAAATACTGTATTTCTCATAAAAATATCTTATAAAAGAAAACCAAGCAAAACTGTTTCTCCTCTTCTTATTGAGGGATACGGCATGTCACTTTGCTAGAATCCTCTATTGCGCACAATCTTCTTTTAGTGTTGCATAGTGCAGCTATGAACTATAAACATTGTCCGTATTTCTCTAATATTTCCTCTGTATTCTGAGATATCAACGGCATGTTGTATTTGAAAGAAAGCTGCTAGATTCATCCTGCTTGAATCTCTCGTCAGAGATATATAGGGATGTGTAGATAGCTCTTTTCTTCTCAGATAAAAATAACTTCACCCGTTATTTATTAAAGTTTTCTATAGACCGTAGCATGAGTGTGCTTGTAAAAAAAAATCTCCTCTCTGAGATTAAAAAAGCATAAGAATTCTTCCTTCTTTGCTTCAGATTATGGTTGCAGTTTACATTTCTGACCATATATATAAAAAAAGTTTGCTAGCTTATTTCCCGGGTAAAATTCACAATGATCTATGCTTCCATCATGTGAATATATCTAATTTCAGGGTAACTGTTAACACATCTGGGGTGCCATCTGTCAAATATCTGATCGATATCTGTTTAAAATGGTTACCAACTCAGTAAAGGACCAGCCTTTAAAGCGTCATAACCAAAATTAGACAGAAGTGGGTGCGTGCTCACTATAAACAGAATATTTATAGGTTAACAGTTTTACCTCTGAAAGAAAAACGCAACACTCAGCTGTTGAATTTTATAAAATTATCTTGTTAAGAAAGTTAGATAAAGCATTTATATACAGGAATATACATCTCTCCAGTTGTTGTCAATCATTAAAAAAATACATTTTCATCCAAAAATACATTTTCAAAGTTCCTTTAGTTAAACCAGTCCATTTCAATATCGCAAATATTCTGCTGTAGCTTTTATCCTTTATCGATAATTGTTGTCTCGAGATTGAACAGTGTATGTTACACACAATATAGCTTTATCCTTAAAAAATGATATATGAAGTTCTATTCTTATATGAAGAACTTAAAGTAGATATCTCTTAGGCCTCGTTCACATCATTAGCGCAGATGGCTGTGCGATTGGAACGCAACGCGTCCGATCGCACGCCATCTGCGCTCCTATGCGCTGCGCTGCAGATCCCATTCATTACAATGAATGGGATCTGCGCTGCGATTCCCAAAAATGCGTGCAGCACGCGATAGCGCAATCGCGCTGCCGCGCAGCGCATATGATGGGAACGGTAGAAGGGCTGTCTATGCCCTTCTACCGTTCTTGCGTGTCGCACACTATACGCGCTGCCAAAATGCGCACGGCAGCGCGTATAGTCTGAACGAGGCCTTAATCCTTCAAAGCTTGTTAATTGCTTCTAAGCTTGCAATTGCGTTTGAATAATAAAACTTATAGCATAGAAAAAAGTTATCTAAAAACTCAAAAAACTGCTGAAGTTTAAAAAGACAAGTCTTTAACGTTTGCATAGACTAATTGTCAAAGAATTCACCAAGAATTATTGCATATTACCTCTCTTGGGTTTCAGAATCACAATGGAAGGTAGTCTCTTGCTAGGCCTCAATCATCTCAGCAGAGTTTGAGGCTTGATGTTCCAATGTGCTAGCCTGCCAGGCCTTTTTATTGTAATTTTTTCCAATATGGCGTCGGGGTAGGGGATTTTACATGTTCTTTTTATAACATTACCTCACCCTTTATTTTTAGATAGGATATCTAGATGCCCCTTATGGTTGTAAGTGGTAGTAGCAGGCACAAGAGATGCCTCCTGTGGTTATAAGTGGTAATGGCCAACACAAGACTTATGGCCTAACTGTTTAATACAAACTGTCATAAAGTGTATATTATTGATCAGCTTATTAGATATGTGTGAACACTATGTGATTAACATCTTGCGTATAAAATAGGCTTAGCTAAGCAGTGTATATCTTGACCTTAGACGGTTGATCTTACTAACACAACAATATTGCATAACATGTGAACATCTCTTTAATACTATCTCATTTTTAACCTTGTAGGAATAAACAGCTCACTTCCAATAATAACATTGAAAAGTACACAATCTAATTTTGATTTTGCCCGTACTCACGGATCTTGAAATTCACTCAATTTATCTGCAAAACATTTAACATTTGTATACGATTTGGGCAAGGGGGATGATCAGTTCTCTGCATTAATATGAGATTCTGACAACACTATGGGCTTGATTCACTAAACCGTGATAACTCACACCTTATCAGAGTAGCATAGCCAGCGCTACAAACCCGCAGGGGCTCAGGGCAGAATGAGTGCCATTGCCAATTAGCAGGCATAGGTTTGTAGCACTCGCTATGCTACTCTGATAAGGCGTGTTAACTTTGATAAGGTGTGATATCTTTGATAAGGTGTGATATCGTTGATAAGGTGTGATATTTGAGTTATCACTGTTTAGTGAATCAAGCCCAATATGGTAAGGCTCAAAGAAAAGAAAATTGGGAGAAACATAAATTAATCCAGCTAGGAATGATTTCCCTGTTGTCCACACCTCCTCTTGACCACCGTGCTGTAATACACAACCAGTGCCTCCTCCAGCATGCAAGAAATAAGGTCCAGGGCCAGGCTCACCAGATAGTGTTGCTGACCATTCACAGACCAGCCTTCAGCACTTTGTATACAATTTCATAGTCTCCAATCCTTCCAAGGGATTTACGTGGATCAAGCCTTCAGGACGTCCTCACTGCCACATCCCTCAGCGTCTCCCAGCCTGCCGCGCCTAAAGCTCCGCCTTACCGCTTTCGTCAATGATGACTCATCAGGGGCTTGTCTCTACTCACATTGGCTTATCCCAGTGGCCAGCTGAAGCCAATACATATTCTTGCCTACATGACTGAACATTGGTAATGCAAAAAGGGGAGAAGCCATATAACATTCAATCCTCACAAACATGATCAGAAAAATCAGTCAATCCCAATTGACTTATCTTGATGAAAATAAATAACTCAATTAGATTTCTCATACATAAAAAAAACAACTACTTTCGACTGATCAGTTTTATTGAATTGAGGTAAAATCTAATGTTTTTATTGTATAGGGTGTAGCCACCTTAAAGGTGCTTACTAATAATGCAATCTTAATTGTACAATGCTACCAACTGTAATAGAAGGGTAAACAGAGTGAATATACTTCCAAATGTATATTTCAGGTAGTCCCTCATACTACACAAAAAGTGGTACAGGACACACACTACCCACCCGGACCTGGTGCACTTCACATGCAGGAAGTGACTAATGACGTCACTTCCGCATTTGAGGTGTCCATGTCTGCGGATAGTGTGCGCCCTGCTTTGCTTCTCTCCAGTCGCTGCTGTTTGAGGTCTAAAGACAGACAGTGGGGGCCGTGAGGCACACTGCAGGGGGGGGCCCATAAGAGAACACGGCAACTGGCGCCGGCTCCATTTTCAAAGGACAAGAGGGCCCACCGAGGATTTTCCCATCTCGCCGACGGCCAAGTCCGATCCTGGTTAGTGTTAGTCACTAGGAGTGGGGTTAGTATTAGGCACAGGGTCGGTTCTAGATTTTTTGCTGCCTGAGGCAAACGTGTGAGGATGCACCTCCTCCTCAGTCAGAACAACAGTGCCACCTCCTCCCTTCTGCTGTGCAAGTCAATTGAAACACTGCTGCTCTCCTGCCTCCCCCTACTCACTTACTCTCAGACTCCTCAGACAGCACAATAAACTGCTTTCCCCCAATAATGACTTCTTCACCTTGCTCTCCTCTCACTTCCCCTCCTACTCTGACTGCATGCTGTTACAAAAAATGCTGTCTCTGTAATCTCTGCTCCTGATGCAAATGTTTAACCTTGTTTCATGAGAGAACTGGCCCAGATAGGCATTAGGAGAGGGGTTAGTGTTTGGCACTAGGAGTGGGGTTAGTGTTAGGCTTTAGGAGAAGGGGGGTTAGTGTTGGCGTTAGGAGGGGGGTAGTGTTTGGCATTAGGAGAGGGGTTAGTGTTAGACACTAGGGGGGGGGTTAGTGTTAGACATTAGGAGGGGAGGTTAGTGTTAGGCATTAGGAGAGGGGATAGTGTTAGGCATTAGGAGAGGGGTTAGTGTTTGGCACTAGGAGGGGGTTAGTGTTAGGCATTAGGAGGGGGGTTAGTGTTAGGCATTAGGGGTGGAGTTAGGCACTAAGAGGGGGGGTCAGTGTGAGAATGGGGGATGGATTAGTCTATAGTAGAGGAGGGGTGGGCTTTCACCTCTCCCCATCATGCACCTTCCGAGTCCTTTCACCTCCCCATCTGCACTTCTCATCCTTTGAGGCCCATGCAATCCACCTCTACCATCCCTTTCCAGCCATCATTGCAGTCCTATACTGCCCTCCCATGTAGCTCCACATCTCTCTTTCTTGACAGCCTAGCCTCCTGGATACCCCACATTCTGTCATCGGACTAGTGTTGGGCGAACACCTAGATGTTCGGGTTCGCGAACATTCGCCGAACATCGCCGCGATGTTCGGGTGTTCACGCCGAACTCCGAACATAATGGAAGTCAATGGGGACCCGAACTTTCGTGCTTTATAAAGCTTCCTTACATGCTACATACCCCAAATTTGCAGGGTATGTGCACCTTGGGAGTGGGTACAAGAGGAAAAAAAATATTTGAAAAAGAGCTTATAGTTTTTGAGAAAATTGATTGTAAAGTTTCAAAGGAAAAACTGTCTTTTAAATGTGGAAAATGTCATGTTTCTTTGCACAGGTAACATGCTTTTTGTCGCCATGCAGTCATAAATGTAATACAGAGAAGAGGTTCCAGGAAAAGGGACCGGTAACGCTAACCCAGCACCAGCAGCAGCACACGTGATGGAACAGGAGGAAGCGCAGGAGGAGAAGGCCACGCTTTTTGAGACACAACAACCCAGGCCTTGCATGAGGACAAGAAGCGTGCGGATAGCATGCTTTGTACCGCCATGTAGTCATAAATGTAATAAAGATAAGAGGTTCAATAAACAGGGACCACGCGGCAACGCTAACCCAGCAGCAGCAGACGTGATGGAACAGGAGGAGGCGCAGGAGGAGAAGGCCACGCTTTGAGACACAACAACCCAGGCCTTGCAGGAGGACAAGAAGCGTGCGGATAGCATGCTTTTTACCGCCATGCAGTCATAAATGTAATAAAGATGAGAGGTTCCATAAACAGGGACCGGCAACGCTAACCCAGCAACAGCAGCAGCACACGTGATGGAACAGGAGGAGGCGCAGGATGAGAAGGCCACGCTTTGAGACACAACAACCTAGGCCTTGAATGAGGACAAGAAGCGTGCGGATAGCATGCTTTGTACCGCCATGCAGTCATAAATGTAATAAAGATAAGAGGTTCAATAAACAGGGACCGGGCGGCAACGCTAACCCAGCAGCAGCAGACGTGATGGAACAGGAGGAGGCGCAGGAGGAGAAGGCCACGCTTTCAGGCGCAACTCAGGCCTTGCATGAGGACAAAAAAATGCGTGCGCAAAGCAATGCAATGAGTAGTTTTCAGGACACAATGGGCTATTCGGAGGAGCTATTCCCACCCCCACAATCTTCTACCTGTGAAAGGTCAATGGAACAGCCACAAATGTTGTGCCCGGATTCACAACCTTTTTCTGTGGAAAATGCACCTCGCACTGAAATGCAAGGCGAGGCCGAGGATGAACATGACGTCAACAACTCAACATGACGCAAAATGGGGGCGGAACAGAAAGCTGCTTTCATTGTTTTGAAGGCCTTAATTGCCTCCGGTGGCCAGTTAGACGCATCATTCATCACACCCAAATCCCAGAGCAATGTGTGCAGGAATTTGAATCGCAGGAGGTGTACCGAGATCATCTGGACAAGTGACCAAGTGACCAAGTGACCAGTGACCAAGTGACAAGTGACCAAGTGACCAGTGACAAAGTGACAAAGTGACAAAGTGACTGACAAAGTGACAAGTGACAAAGTGACAAGTGACAAAGTGACAAGTGACAAAGTGACAAAATGACAAAATGACAAAGTGACAAAGTGACAAAGTGACCAGTGACAAAGAGACAAGTGAGAGGTTGTTCTGGGGAGCTCTACTCCACTGCACACAGTCACATATGAGGAGAGGTCTCGTCGGGACTGCTGATCCTCCTCAGCTTGCTCAAAGCCTTGAGGGTTCCTGAAGATCCTCTGCTTGGAGTTCGCCGGGGTTCAGCTTGGTGTCGGGGTCGGCGGCGTCCTCCTCACTCCAACGTGGCAGATCTTCTGTTGAAGGAAAAAAAAACAAACATTTTTTAAAGTCCAGTACCGCTTCTGAAGGACTCACCAAGAGATGCAGGAGCGCTTCAATCTAGCGCACCATCGCTCGCTGGGTGATGTCCCTCCCTACACGCTGGAATTCTACGCTGCACATGCTAGCACGCTTTTGCGCAGTGCCGAGGCGCATTCCAGCAGCTAGCTACCAAGCTTCTGTGGATCTGATTGGGCCACCATGTTGGATCTCTGCCAAGTCCTCCAAAATTTTGAGCAATCCACGTTGCTTGTGACTGAGCAGTGACAACTCTACAGTCAGCATTACAATACCACTGCTGTGTTTACTGAAGAAATCAATGTTGAAGATGGAAACCGCTGGCATGATGCAAGTGGGGGAATCTTAAGATGAAAACGATCAGCGTGATGATACCAACATCAGGCAACCTCCCTCAGGAAACGCTGGTCCCAGCTATGACAAAGAACAGGACGAGGAACAGCTGGAGTTGGAGCAGGAATTGGATGCCCCCACTGCCGAGGGACAGAGCGGTGCACGTTGGACTTCCACAATTTAGCGGGAATGGACAGCAGAAGAGGAAGAAAGTGATGCTGGTGAGGAATATGGTGCATCACAACAATCACAACGCTCACAAGAACATGAAGACAGAGGAGTCTGGCAGGACTCTCTGGCACACATGGCTCAATTCATGCTAGACTGCATTGAATGCGGCCCGCGCATTATTCACTATTCATTATTATTCATTATTCTGGACAACACCAATTACTGGGTTTATACCCAGTTTATACAAACACAATGTTAAAAAACTGATTGAAGAAAGTGTCAGACAGGTCAAAAATGGAACAATTCCAGCAGACCCTTGAGGATGGAGACTTTAGAGAGGAGATTGACATCCTCCTCCTTCTCTAGCCAGTTGTACGCCGACAGACTGACTTCAGCAAACCCAGGAGGACCAGGAGGGCAGCAAAGAACACAAGCTGCTGCTAGTGCCCAAAAGGGAATGGTATTGGCAGTGTCCTTGGAGTGGGAACATTTTCTGACACCCATGCAGCAGCCCACAGAACAGCAATCGGGCAGTTCCACGTCCTCCAACACCAATCGCCTGGAGAAGATGGTCAAGGACTACATGTCAGATGGCGTAGCTGTGTTGAACAATCCATCTACAGACAGACGGTGAGTGTGACAGCACAGAAGGACCATGGCAACTCACTCATAGTACCACAGTTTGATAGTGCTGCCCAAAAAATTATATGGATCCGTGGACCCGGGCAGTACTGGGAAGTGGGAACGCAGATTTTAGTACCTAAACACACGATACAACATGTTTTCCGGGGTCGGACTCTGAGGCACATACAGATGGTCCCGATCATCATCCTCATCATACAACTCTTCTCCTGAGTCTGACCCACCCACCACCTCTGCCACCCCAACATCCCCAGACACAGACCCCTCATCGTCCTCAACATTAACTTGGGATGCTGGCCTGAGCCCGACCTCCTCCTCCACATCAGGCCCCATCATCTCCTCAATGGCAGCCCTCAATAATCGCTCTGGCGCCGGACCGATGGACACAACGTTCTCCTCCGGGAAGGGCTGCTGCTGACCACTGGCTGCTGGGGTGGATGTTATAGCTTGCGTGGGGCGTTGGCTGTTGCTGTTGTTGGGAGTGCTGCTCACAGCGGAGGTCTCTGAGGAACTCATGGTGAGCTCATATAGTGGTTGACGTTGAGTGGAGTATTACTGATCCCAGCAATATACACACTGACTGGCAGAGTACACAATGCTATATAGTGTGCTGGGTGAGCGGTGTACACAGAGTGGCAGTAAACACAATGCTATATAGTGTGGCTGAGCGAGCGGTGTACTACTGTTCCCAGCAGACACAGAGTGGCAGTAAACACAATGCTATATAGTGTGCTGGGTGAGCGGTGTACACAGAGTGGCAGTAAACACAATGCTATATAGTGTGGCTGAGCGAGCGGTGTACTACTGTTCCCAGCAGACACAGAGTGGCAGTAAACACAATGCTATATAGTGTGCTGGGTGAGCGGTGTACACAGAGTGGCAGTAAACACAATGCTATATAGTGTGGCTGAGCAAGGTACACAGAGTGGCAGTAAACACAATGCTATATAGTGTGGCTGAGCGAGCGGTGTAGTACTGTTCCCAGCAGACACAGAGTGGCAGTAAACACAATGCTATATAGTGTGGCTGAGCAAGGTACACAGAGTGGCAGTAAACACAATGCTATATAGTGTGGCTGAGCGAGCGGTGTACTACTGTTCCCAGCAGACACAGAGTGGCAGTAAACACAATGCTATATAGTGTGCTGGGTGAGCGGTGTACACAGAGTGGCAGTAAACACAATGCTATATAGTGTGGCTGAGCGAGCGGTGTACTACTATTCCCAGCAGACACAGAGTGGCAGTAAACACAATGCTATATAGTGTGGCTGAGCGAGCGGTGTACTACTATTCCCAGCAGACACAAAGTGGCAGTAAACACAATGCTATATAGTGTGGCTGAGCGAGGTACACAGAGTGGCAGTAAACACAATGCTATATAGTGTGGCTGAGCGAGCGGTGTACTACTATTCCCAGCAGACTCAAAGTGGCAGTAAACACAATGCTATATAGTGTGGCTGAGCGAGGTACACAGAGTGGCAGTAAACACAATGCTATATAGTGTGGCTGAGCGAGCGGTGTACTACTATTCCCAGCAGACACAGAGTGGCAGTAAACACAATGCTATATAGTGTGGCTGAGCGAGGTACACAGAGTGGCAGTAAACACAATGCTATATAGTGTGGCTGAGCGAGCGGTGTACTACTATTCCCAGCAGACACAGAGTGGCAGTAAACACAATGCTATATAGTGTGGCTGAGCGAGGTACACAGAGTGGCAGTAAACACAATGCTATATAGTGTGGCTGAGCGAGCGGTGTACTACTATTCCCAGCAGCGACACAATGACTGGGGGGACCCTGGCTAGCGTGGCTGGAGCGCGAACTACCCTGCCTTCCTACCCAAAGCTAAACCCACAGACACATGGCGGAGATATGACGTGGTTCGGGTATTTATTTACCCGAACCACGTGACAGTTCGGCCAATCAGAGCGCGTTCGGATCCGAACCACGTGACCCGTTCGGCCAATCACAGCGCTAGCCGAACGTTCGGGGAACGTTCGGCCATGCGCTCTTAGTTCGGCCATGTGGCCGAACGGTTTGGCCGAACACCATCAGGTGTTCGGCCGAACTCGAACATCACCCGAACAGGGTGATGTTCTTCAGAACCCGAACAGTGGCGAACACTGTTCGCCCAACACTACATCGGACCTCCCTACCATCATCCTCAGGGACTGCAATATTCCTATAGATGCGCCCAACACACCTGCCACCACTCAGCCACCACTCAGCTACTTTCCCTTGCCAACTCCCTTGGCCTCTCTCAGCACGCAGACTCCCCCACCTACTCTGCTAGTCATACCCTCGACCTCATCTTCTCCAAATCCACCACCCTCACCAACCTGGACATTCTACCATTCCCTCTCTCTGACCATCACTTCCTCACCTTCACCCTCTCCCAATCCTCCTCCTCCGCCCCCCCCCACCCCCCACCCAGCCTGGCCGATGTCAAAGCGATCTGCGCAATCTGAACTCAACCATACTAGCTGGCCCCCTCCTCTCCCTCTCCTCCACCCTCCCCACCCTGTCTTGCCCCAATCAAGCAGCAGCACAATATAATATGGCCCTCTCCTCAGCCTTATATGAAGCTGTCCACCTTACCTTCTGCCCCAACAACCCTCTCAATCCCAAACCCTGACACACTAACCACACACGCAACCTCAAGAAAGGGACACAAACCGCTGAGCGGAAATGGAGGAAATCACGTCTTAATCCCAATTTCCTGGATTATAAAGCTAAGCTGCTACTTTTCCACACCCACTTAACTCCGCTCCTCCCCCCCCCCCCCCCCCCCCAAGCACCACCGTCTCAGCCAATGACTTTGCCACTCACTTCACTAGTAAAATCGCAGCTATCTGAACTGAAATCTCCCTCCACATTCTTCAATTCCCTCCAACTCTCCCCAGGCCAAAACTATGCCCCACCTTCCAGGCCTGCCCCATGCCCCCCCCCCTCACCTCCTCCATCCAGACAGTTCTAATGCACCCCCTCCCTCACCTCCTTTGCTCCTGACACCAATGAAGAGATGAATCTGTTGCTTGCCTTTTTCCCCGCCACCTCCTCCCCCCTCGACCCTGTCCCCTCCTACACCCTCCGCCCCCACTTCCCTGACCTGGCCCTCACCTCCTTGTTCAACCTCTCCCTCTCCACCAGCACCTTCCCCTTAGCTTTTAAAGAGGCCACTGTACTTCCCCTGCTGAAAAAATCCTCACTCTACCCCTCCCTACCCTCCAACTATCGCCCAATCTCTCTCCTCCCTTTTGCCTCAAAGCACCTCGAACGCCTGGTCCAAAGACGCATCACACACTACCTCAGCACCAACTCCCTACTACAATCCCCCTACAATCTGGTTTCTGTCCAGCTCACTCACCAGAGACCACTCTCATCAAGGTAGTAAATGATCTTACCCTTGCCAAAGCTGAAGGAAACTACTCCATCCTGCTATTCCTTGACCTTTCCTCAGCATTTGATACACTTGACCATCCCCTCCTTCTTCAATTCCTTCAGTCCTTAGGGATTTGTGACAGCGCCCTAGCCTGGATCTCCTCATACCTCTTCAACTCCTACCCCCCTCTTGATCGGAGTCCCCCAGGGCTCTGTTCTGGGCCCCCTGCTGTTCTCAATTTACATTTCATCTATCGGCAAAGTCATCTCCTCCCTGGGCTTCAAATACCATCTATATGCTTATGATACCCAAATTTATCTCCACACCCCCGATCTCCCCCCCTCCACCATGGACAAGGTCTCCTCCTGCCTCTCAACCATCTCCTCCTGGATGTCAGCTAGGTTCCTGAAGCTGAACCTGGATAAAACCGAGCTCATAATTTTCCCCTCCCAGATATTCATGTCACTATCAACAGTATTACCATTCACCCTACCTCCCAGGCCCGCAGCGTGGGTGTCACCCTAGACTCTGATCCCTCCTTCACCCTCCACATACAAAATGTTACCAGACCCTGCAATTTCCACCTTCGCAACATCTCCAAAATCCGTCCCTTTCTGACCCCAGACACTACCAAGCTTCTCATCCATGCCCTCATCATCTCCCGCCTTGACTACTGCAATGCTCTACTGTCTGGTCTCCCCTTGAAATGCATTTCACTCCTTTAATCAGTCATGATTGCAGCAGCTAGACTCATCCATCTTTCCCACTGCTCTGCTTCCACTTTTTCCCTCTGCAAAGCCCTACACTGTCTCCCCATCTGCTTCAGGATCCGTTTTAAAGTTATGTGTCTTACCTACAAATCTGTGCACAAGACCTGCCCAACCTACATTTCTGAGCTCATCAACAGATATATACCTGCCCGCCCCCTCCGGTACTCCAATGATCTCCGCTTGACCTCCCCACGCATTTCTCAATCCATGCATGCCTACAAGAACTGCCCCCACCCTATGGATCTCCCTTCCACTCCCCCTCAGACTCGCTCCTCCTTTCAACACCTTCAAACAATCCCTCAAAACACATTTCATTACAATGGCCTACCCCACATGTACCACACTCTAACTCTCTCAGTCAACCACCCTTTCCACATCCCTACCTTATGTGTGCCTCCCCCACCCTTTAGATTGTAAAACCTTTGGCAGCCCCCCCCCCCCCCCCCCTTAGTGTGTCCTTAATTTTGCTACCCCAGCAATGACACCCTTTTCATGTACTAACTTGGACTTAATTTGCTGGGTTTCTGTAAAACGCATTTTATACCCTGATTGCATGTCTAACCTTATGCTATGTTGCATAACCATTGTTACAATGTATGTATCCCTATTTATTGTCCAGTGCTGCGTAATATGTTGGCGCTTTATAAATACAATTAATAATAAAAATAATAATAATAGTAATAGAGCCTTATGACCGTTTCGCGCAGTGAGCGCTTCTACAGAGGCTGCGGGGGGCGGCTATACCCAGGCAGCATTTAAACTCATCAGAGCTGGTGTGTGGCATTTCACTGTTTCTAATATTTGCCACAATTCCACTTGTATAATATGTATCTGGACGGATTTTGAATACAAGCAGTCTATAGCAGTGTCGCTCTCTCTCCTCTCTTATAAGTAAATAACACGAGTTGTATTGAAATTTACAAAATGTTGCCTTTCCAATAGCGTCCATTGGGAAGGGTGACCTCAGAGCCCACTGCTAAAAATCTGCAGTAGGCACAGCCACCACAGCTGTATATGCCCAAAAACAGAACAATATTTGGAGCTAGATTTGCGACTAAAATGGCTGCATGTCATCACATCTCTCAATGTCCTCGCACGCCTAAACGTAACCTGGGGCCTAACTGACACAAACTCCTGGACTGGAGGATCTCTGTGCAAAACATGCCAATGGCATTGTAAGTGAGGGAGAGCAAGAGAGTGTGTGAAAATGTGTAATAATTTGATTCGAACATTTATATAGCGCTTTTCTCCTGTCGGACTCAAAGCGCTCAAGAGCTGCAGCCACTGGGACATGCTCATGAGTTCACCCTGCAGTGTTAGGGATTCTTGCCTTGAACTCCTTACTGAATTGGTACTGACCCTAGCGTATGTGAGTGAAAGAAAGAAAGAGAGCGAAAGAGAGAAAATACCTTGGGTGGGAAGATCTGATTTTTTTTCTTCAGGCCACTTTCACACCAGGATGTTTTTATTGCATTTGGTTACTCTTTTTACCTCAGGATAACGCTAAAGCAATAAAAGTCTATGGGACATTTCATACCTGATGTGGTTCAATGTGCCGGAAGCGTGTGACACGAAAGCATCAACGCATTACCATTCGACATCATCGACACCCGGAAGTAATGTAAGTCAATGGTGATGCAGATTTTTTAAACTGTTGTGGTGCACATGCACAGAAGCGTATTTTTTCAATAGACTTCCATGCAAATCTTATTTTGTACACAGGAAGGGCCTGATTCACAAAGCGGTGCTAACAGTTAGCACGCTGGTGAAAAGCCCTTTATCATGCCTAAACTCAGTTTAGGCATGATAAGTTTTAGGTGTGATAAGTTTAGGTGTGATAAGTTTAGGCATGATAAGTTTAGGTGTGATAAGTTTACTAGTAGTCGTAGGTGAGTGTGATGCACACCTCCAGTTGCCCAAAGGGGATGTGCCAAGGCTCAGTCCAGCAGTACTCCAGACAATACAAACTGAGGAAGAAGATTGCCGGCACCATCCAACGTAATTTTCATGCTCTTTTTATTTTTCAATTCATCACAGCAAATACATGGCGACGTTTCGAGGATAACCTCTTTATCAAGCTCTTGCTGTAAGTGAAATACATTTAACCTGACAAAACCATCTTTATATACTATCCATGGAGTGCACCTGACCAATAAACCACCGATTTCATTACCACCAATCATAATGGTCCTTGTACATAGCGGACCTGATGGGGAACTATCTTAGCTTGCTCTCATTGGTGCGTTTGAACTGGGGTCTCTCACACCCCCCTACACACCCACCTTGGATCACGCCTGCACCTCTCAGGTGTCAGCCTTCACCGCCGTCCTCCCGTCTGGCCGCCGTAGCGGACCTGACAGAGAACTGTGTAGCTATGTATGTGTATATGCATAGTAGTTAGAGTGATGATAGATGTCTAGAGTGTAGCGTTTATAAGACGTCTATTTGGCGTTGCAACACAGCGGCTTATGTGAGCCACCGGCCGCATGCCGATTTGTTTACTTCCTGGTCTCCGCCCATTGGGCGCGCCAGCATCTCTTTAACATCATATGACGAGAATCTGCGGGCGTGCCCGCAGAACTCGTCATACAGTGACAGCCCGACGCGTCATACTACGCATACGTGCGGGTATGTACGCGTCATCACGCTAGTTCTCTGTCAGGTCCGCTACGGCGGCCAGACGGGAGGACGGCGGTGAAGGCTGACACCTGAGAGGTGCAGGCGTGATCCAAGGTGGGTGTGTAGGGGGGTGTGAGAGACCCCAGTTCAAACGCACCAATGAGAGCAAGCTAAGATAGTTCCCCATCAGGTCCGCTATGTACAAGGACCATTATGATTGGTGGTAATGAAATCGGTGGTTTATTGGTCAGGTGCACTCCATGGATAGTATATAAAGATGGTTTTGTCAGGTTAAATGTATTTCACTTACAGCAAGAGCTTGATAAAGAGGTTATCCTCGAAACGTCGCCATGTATTTGCTGTGATGAATTGAAAAATAAAAAGAGCATGAAAATTACGTTGGATGGTGCCGGCAATCTTCTTCCTCGGTGTGATAAGTTTAGGCATGATAAGTTTAAGTGCCAACTGCGTTAGCACCGCAGTGCACAGCTGATCAAAAGTTTTGCGCTAGCAAAGACTGGTGCACTTCGTATAAAGTTTAATGGCGCTGCTTTGCGTGCGGGACTTTGCAAGCGATCTAAACTTATCTAAACTTAGCATGCCTAAACTTATCACACCTAAACTTATCACGCCTAAACTGGCTTTTCACCAGCGTGGTGCAATGGTTATCATGCCTAAAGTCTCTAACTGGGTTAGCACCGCTTTGTGAATCGAGCCCGAAGTGAGCTCTAGAGAGCCTCATTTATAGGTTGGCTTGCAGCCAGAAGTGAGATTTCCGCCCATTGCGGTTTTAACTGCCAAAGCCTGTTTTTAATGCTGTTTGGTGCGTGGCAATCTAATTTGATACATTTTCCAGTTGTCTACTAAAAGGTTCCAGAATGGGATATGAAAGAACGGCTGTGGGAAAAAAAGTGTTCATGCGCCTGGTAGTCTTGGCAGGGCTGGACCGAAACCTCCGGCCCAGTTTGAGTCGGCTGAAAGAACTGTGACCAGGGTGAGAGGGGTCGCCCACAATTTTCAATGCTCTATTACGCAGTCTGGTGTTATAGATGAGATCTAGAGGGGGGAGGGGTTTTCCAATAATCCTCTACGCTGACCTGATGACCCTCTGGAGTTTATATCTGTCGCTGGCGGTGCAGCTAGCGAACCAGACCAGAATGGATGAGCAGAGGACCGACTCGATTGTAGCAGAGTAGAAGGACCTCAGAAGTTCATGGGCCATACCGAACTTCTTTAGTTGACGAAGGAAGAAGAGTCTTTGTTGCGCCTTCCTCTGGGTTGCGGTAGTGTTTGCCCTCCAGGTCAGGTCATCAGAGATGGTTGTACCCAGGAGGCGGACACTGGGAACCCTAGCGACCTCAGTGCCCTCAATGTATATCGGGGGTGGAATAAAGTCCCACATTACAGCAGCCAGTAACACAGCCTAACTCACAGCACTGTAAAATCAATGTGCTGTTCACAGTGCACACGTTGCGTTACATTGTAACGCAGCAAGTTTAAGTGCTGCATGCTGTACATTATACTGGGCTAAGCCACGTTAGACTGTTTGCACATGCTCAGTAATGTTGGAGGAGGAGGTCTCCCCTCCTCCTCCGCGGCCAGCCACATGGCTAATTAATATTCACTGCACTGTGGAGACTCGTGGTGGGACTGTAGTGTTGTCCGGATCATGAACGAATCGTTCATTTGATCCGGATCTTTTTTGTGAGTCGAATCATCCGGATCAGCACAATGAAAGATTCGGTTCACAGTGGATGTCTGTCTGGAAGAAACAGGAACATACAGAATGTACAGTGCAGGGAAAGTCCTGTCCTGCTAATCATTTCACCCAATCTGCTTCCCTAGTAAAATGATTCAAATGATTCGGTTCAAAGATCCAGATCTTTTCAATGATCCGATTCAAATGATCCGAATCCTTAAAAAGATCCAGACTTCCTATCACTAACCTGGAGCGGCTGCTTTGAGAGCTGCATAACGCAGCTCAATCTGACGTCAAACTTCAACACCACCATGCGTTGTGTTAGGGGCACGTTATGCGACCATAACGTCCCCTAAAATGCAACGTCTTGGTGGGAAAGTAGCCTAATTGTTTTTCCACCCCAAGAACCAATTTAAGCAACAATAACAGATAAGTTATGATCACAAGTCTCCTTTGTCATATTTTCTTTAGTCGCAAGTTTTAATTTTTTTAAAGACATTTATCATGACCCCTTTAACTTCCTCTGTTTTTAGACAAAATATAACTGGGCTGGAAAAGTGTGGTATGAATGTGTAGAGGCAGACAAGTAAGATATTAACATCAACATTTGGAATATATTGACCTACGTAGAAGAAATAGACCACCACCCGTGGGATGATGTACATGATGATGACAAGCCAGTGGGTGGAACAGGTGTAAAAGGCCTTCTCCCAGCTCACTGATTTGCCTGATGTGCAGAGCTTTGAGATGATGACCATGTAGGAGAAGACAGTAAAGACCAGAGAGGTAAGATGTATGCCAATTCCTATCAGAGACACGTTTTGTCTGACTGTCAGGGAATCACGTACCACCACCGAAACGAGGAGGAGGCAGGGGCAGGCTGCTATTACAGAAAGAAGCAAGGTGGATGAGGAAACTCGATTCTATTGCGCCTAAGGGCTTGAATGAAATGTTTAGCATGAAATGCTTTTTGTAAACTAATGCTGTCATATGTCTTCTCTTCCAGGTCGTGATGACTTGTCATCGCTATGGTGGGTGGTGGAAAGAGGGAATATCTGCATCCGTGGTGCAGTGAGTCTATGCATAGTACTGCTGTTATGCCTGTGTATTAACTAGGTTTTACCTGATGTTTGCTTACACTTATGATGCTTAGGTGTTTATTTCTTTTGGGTAGACACCTATGTGTAGTGCCCAACAAGATGGACTTAACCCTGATGGGTTAATTTGGACTTGGACTTACCCTGAGGGGTTAATATGTATGCTGGTCATGTGACCAAGGAGGAGGAGCTTTCAATTGGGTGTGGTGCACTACTGTTGTTCCTAAGTTTGCTGTGTTAGTCGTGGTTGCATGTACACCTGAGGAAGGGAATTTCCCCGAAACATGTCGTGTTTGCTACTGATTTGATAAACGCAAGTTTATATGCCATTTGAGTGCCTCCTTCATTCAATATAGTATATTTCCATTGTGAAGTGGTGACTCACAGAGGGATTGTGCACCGGCAAACCAGGTGTCATACCTGGTGTAGGAGCCCAGCTCAGCAACCCCCTTGCTGTTGTGACTGTCAGGGAATCAACACAAGAGAGCACAGCCACTGATACCACCATGCTGAAAATGTTCTTGATTTTGTTAGGTCCACAATAACTTAGCAGCAGGCCACTCAATGTAACATAGAGACAAATAGATACTGAAAAAAATAAGGCAATACCACAAAAAATGAAAGTAACTTTGGTGGTGATGATGGCATGATAATGAAGCGGTCTGCAAATGGCGACATATCGATCAACGGACATCAACAATATGATCATGGAGTCCAGCACATTGAGAATATGAAAGACAAGCATTTGAAGAAAACAGGCAGAGAATGCAATGAAGCCGTCATCAAACCAATACCTAGAAATAGATTTAGGCAAAGTTGTTGTGTCCGAAATCACGTCCAAGAGAGCCAGAAAGCCCATTAGTATGTACATCGGCTGGTGGAGAATTTCTTTGAAGGCTATCAAGCTTATAACGGTGCTGTTCACACAGAATGACGCCATATAAACAAAGAACATAATAAAGGCGGCCATTATATTATATTCTGTTGGGAGTCCCGGAAAACCCTGGAGAAAAAACTCTGTGACCCCACTCTGGTTGGCCATGAAAAACCTCAACATGTTCTCAAGAAATGCTATACGTAGAATTTAGGATAATATAGGATAAATGCAAGAAATATGGCAAATATACAACCACACAGCAGATAAACTATTTTTGAATCATAATGTTATGTATTTTGGTGTTTAGCACTTAAAAGAAATATATAAAAATGTTCATTTTTGTCTGTAAAAAATATAAAAAGATTGAATCAAACAAACATTTCCCAGTTTTTGGAACTCTACCTACTGGTTTGACATATACATTTTGGAAGTTGAAGAGTTGCTTTACTCCTGCAGTATCAAACTCAGGGATGAGCAGAAACTACGCCAGTGCGAATTTACGCATCGTAGTTCGTAGGTGAAGTTTCAAAACTATGCTTACAAATTTCCGCGTAGCAAAGTACCACTACGCGTAGCTTACGCCCACTATACGTAGTTAACATGTGTATTGTGCAGTGAACTACGAATGCGTTACTCGCGGCTAATTTTCTGCGTGCGGTTGCATGATTACAAATTTACGCATTGGAAAGAGGAATGTACGCATAGAAGAGTTACCGGTACAAGCATTTAATCAAGAATCAATGCGTAAAATTTTGTGCATAAGGGCATAAGCATCTGCATACATTAGACTTAACACTACGCGTAATTACGTATTTTAACCTGTAGTCTACGAAATGCATGCGAAGCAAATATTTGATTTCTAAGCCGTAGTTTGGCGATGCGTAATTGCGTAAAACTATGCGTAGTTCCAGTGTAGCGAAGTTGGCTGACTACGACCAACCCTAAAAAGTCCCTAACATTACAAGATCAGCTATATGGAGATATGGGCCAAATGCAATTCACTTTTCCTCCTGAGTTATCTCCTAGCTGATATTTTCAAACCTTATCAATGAAATGCTTTTTAAAGAGGAGCTGTTAGGTATAAGGTCTCAGAGAAAAAAAACACATATATCAGTAGCTAAAGATTGGCTGTACTTACATTACATATGCATTTCACTGTCCACGTTTGGATTTCACAGAATTTTTATATAGTATTTGCAGAGAATGATGCTCCTGACAGCTCATGGCAGGTTCCATGTTTGTCTGTCTCCTATGAAGCCAATTGTGTCGTCATGTCCTCCCTGCTTCCTGATGATTCGACTCACAAAAAAGATCCTAATGGACAACACTACAGTGCAGTGAATATTAATTAGCCATGTGGCTAGGAACAATAGCGGACTCCTGCAGTGTACTCTGCCCCAAGATTTATCAGTGCTGTGAGCAGCCCAGCATTACATGCTGTTGTAACTTGAGCCTGTAACTTCTCACTAGCAGCCGAGGGGAGGGCCCCAGAATGCTTTGCAGTATGGTATGCGGCCTCTCGTCCTTTTTAATGGCTTGGGAATACAGAGCCTTGCTGTCAGCACACATCAAAAGTAAGAGAGATTTTTAACTTCAGTATTGCCTTTTTGGCTTTCTTCTAAACTGATTAACACAGGAGAATAGAGGTTTAAATTAGCTTTTGCAGCCTGACAGTTACTCTTTAAACCATTTACAAATAAGAAAAAGCAGAAGATGAAAAATTATCTCATAGGAGGAAACTCAGGGGAATTGGGTGAATTGCATATGACCCTGACCCACTGGCCCACATGCAATTAACTTTTTCTCCAGAGTTATCGTCTAGGAGATAATTTTCATCCTCTCTTTAAAATAATTTTTCAGCATTTTACAATTGTAAAAGTGCCCAAAAGTTGGTGTCCTCAAGTCCCACCAACAGAACACGTTTTGCAGAAAACCACAAACATTCACAGGTGAGGTAATTAGTGTCTACCTCTGTGGATTTCCACAAAACATGCACTGTTGATGGGCCTTGAGGACAGGGATGGGGAACACTGCTTTAAAGGAAACATTAACTACGTCATAAAAAAAAAGTTCCACTTACTTGCGGTTTCCCCCAGCCCCCTGCAGAGGTCCTGTGTCAACGCCGTCACTTAGGCTACGTTTCCACTAGTGTGGTGTCATTCTGTTGCGGGAAACGCATAAATGAATTTGCATGCGGATGCAAATTCATACACGTTTGTATGCAAATTTTAACGTGCAAGCACGTACGTTTTTGCGCATTTTTGTAAGTATGCAAATTTAACCATGTCAGAGTGCCTGTGTGCTTTTACATTGATTTTAAGCAAAAACGTGTGAGAATTCCCATGGAAAATTTGATTGGTAAAAAAGGCATGTGAATTTTCTATTAATTAAATTACAGGCTAGCCTTATGGTGTGCGAATTTCTGTACAGTCCACTGCACAGATTTCTTGACAAGTGGAAACAGGCCCATTGACTATTATTAGGTATGCGAATCTGCATGCAGAAAATGCATGCAGATTCACTCTAGTGGAGAAGGGCCCTTACCGGTTCCGGGCGATGGCTCAGTTTCGGCAACTGGCCAGTCCTCGAGCCAGAGCCACTGCATCCTCGATTGCACTCCCATCCCCGTGGCTGTCCTGCACATGCGCAGGTTGACCACAGGGGCAGGAATGCTTTCTCAGGCACGGTACCGAAAGGAGGAGTACATATTGTGTCGGCACCGCTCAGATCGGCGCAGGGAGAGTCGGATGACGGCTCTCCCTGCTGCCACTAAACTCCAAGGCGGCGTTAAATACTATTTCCTCCCCGAGTTGTTGCAACTCGGAGGGAGATGTAATTGGGGGTCTGGCAGCCGCCGGGGCCCCCAATTAGCGCCACATGGGGGTGTGCAGCATAGCATTGCTGCTATGACAGTGCCTGTCAGCTTTGACGCTCAGCGCCGCATGCCAAAATAAAAAAAAAAGGAGCAACAACGAGAGGCATTAGCTTCAGTGTCAAGAATCAGTCCTAATCGGGAATTATTCAGGTTAGATTTTGGTTGAAAGCCACTCCCCACACTCCCCACAGTACACCTTCCTGACAGCCTCGGACAGATTCCCCCTCTCCCTCCCCACCACGGTGTGGGAATCTGTCCGAGGCTGAAGCAGGAAATTTGGGTTCCTGCAAAATATTGGCTACTGGGCACCAAAAGCAGAAATGTGGGTGCCCGATAAATAGCAGGCTACGGGCCTGTCCAACTGAAGGTTTTCTTTTTGAGAATTATCGGTTTGAAAATTATTGTCAGGAAAATGGGTCTTAGGCGTCAGAGGAAGGAGGGTTCTGTGTGAGAGTAGGGTTAGGTTTAGTTTAAAAAAAAAATATGTGAAAATAGTATAATAGGTATAACACACTACAGCTATTTATGTCTAAGACACAAGTGTATTCCTGGTATGCAGGAGTCATATAAAACACACAACATTAACCATTACTGCCACCCAGATGTGAGTCGCATGTCCACAGAAGGTGCTGCTGCAGCTCATGACTGTGCCGTCTGCAGGGCTGTGCACGCGTTCAAGTGAGTGGAAGCCCACGATCGCGATGATCCTGGTGTCAGGGGGGATTGGTGGCAGGTCCCCTGAGCCAACCCATGCATGTCCACTGAAAATGATCACTGTTTTTGTTCAAAAACAGTGGTCATTCTTAATTGGAGCCACCTCGCTGCCTCCCGCTCACTTGTTTGCACCGCCAACCTATAAGTGAGGCTCTCTAGCGCTCACTTCCTGTGGCCAAAATAAGAATTGCACAGAAGTGTATAATTGAAAAAATATATGCTTACGTGTTTGTGCATCACAGCGCGAAACAGTTTCAAAAATATGCATTCACCATTGACTATGTCTAACGGTAATGCGTTGATGCTTTTGCTTTTAACGTGGTAAAAAGAGTAACCAAACGCAATAAAAACATGTTAGTGTGAAAGGGGCCTGAAGAAAAAAAATCAGATCTTCCCACCCAAGGTCTTCTCTCTCTTTCTTTCTCTTACTCACATACACACTTGCGCACACTCTCTTGCTCTCCCTCACTTATGCCACATTGGCATATTTTGCACAGCAATCCTCCGCTCCAGGAGTTTGCGTCAGCTAGGCCCCAGGTTACGTTTAGGCGTGTGAGGACATTGAGACATATAATGACATCCAGCCATTTTAGTTGCAAATCTAGCTCCAAATATTGTTCTGTTTTGGGCACATATAGCTGTAGTGGCTGTGGATGTGAAATCGATACTGAAAAAATTAAAGCAATACCACAGAAAACGAAAGTAACTTTGGTGGTGACGATGGCATGATAATGAAGTGGTCTGCAAATGGCAACATATCTATCAACGGACATCAACAATATGATCATGGAGTCCAGTACATTGAGAATATGAAAGACAAGCATATGGATAAAACAGGCAGAGAATGCAATGAAGCCGTCATCAAACCAATACCTAGAAATAGATTTAGGCAAAGTTGTTGTGTCCGAAATCATGTCCGAGAGAGCCAGGAAGCCCATCAGTATGTACATCGGCTGGTGGAGAATTTCCTTGAAGGCTATCAAGCTTAGCTGTTAACACAGAATGACGCCATATAAACAAAGAACATAATAAAGGCAGCCGTTATATTATATTCTGTTGGGAGTCCCGGAAAACCCTGGAGATAAAATTCTGTGACCCCACTCTGGTTGGCCATGAAAGACCTCAGTATGTTCTCAAGAAATGCTATAAGTAGAATTTAGGATAATATAGGATAAATGCAAGAAATATGACAAATATCCAACCACACAGCTGAACTAATTTTTGAATCATAACGTTATGTATTTCGGTGTTTAATACTTAAAATATATAGATAAAAATGTTAATGTAAAAAACCTGAATCAAACAAACATTTCCTGGTTTATGGAACTCTACTCACTGGTTTGACAGATACATTTTGGAAGTTGAAGAGTTGCTTTACTACTGCAATATCATACATAGTCACTAGTCACAAAGGAAGGTAGGATAGAAAGGTGCTGGCACTGCAGCTAAGGGTGCAGGGAGGGTTGCAGGGGTGCAGACCAGGTATCCAGTGCGATGCAGATAGACCAGCGTGCTCAGGCTCAGATAGACATCATATGCAGGCAGAGAAAAGGATGAGAAATGCCGGCACTGCTGTAAACTGCTTGTTTATTCATAACACATGGTGCAACATCGTGCCTCCGTAGAAGCGCATCTATGCGAAACGGCCGTAAGGCTCTCATCCCCCAGCACCTACCGCACAGCTTTACCAGCAAACTGGTATGTTACGTCTCAATATGCATAAATTTGAATCCACGATGTTGCATCATGTGTTATGAATTAACAAGCAGCTTACAGCAGTGCCGGCATTTCTCATCCTTTTCTCTGCCTGAGTATCATACATAGGCCTCGATTCATAAAGGCTTACCAAACGCTTTATCGAGCATTCGGTAATTTAGCGCCAGCATGTAGTGGAAGTTAGTATTTATGAATGATATTGTATGTCAATATCGTGCATACGGTGTATAGTGCGGTAATTGTGCAGTACATTTTCCGAAACTAGTATTCAAGAAGCAGAAAGGGGGCATGTCAAGGCAGTAAATTCCGAGTGCAATATCGCCCGCTCTGCTCTGCCGTTATTTATGTTTCTGCTGTCGGTGTATTTAACAGGAACCTGAACTAAGTAAAATTATTTAAAATAAACGCATGATGTAGCTGCAAATGAATATTACATACTAACCTTACCGTCAGTTCCTCTCAGAGGCTCACCATTTTCTTCTTACAGTGATCCCTTTTTACAAGATTCAGAACTGAAATATAGCAGTTGCTGTCAGTTATATATCAGCTGCTGTCAGTAATAACTGAATGTGGAAGTTAATGTCTATGTTCCCCTATGGCTCAAGTGGGCAATAATACAGTTTAATAGTGTGCTGACCAGGAAGCGGTTATGGGGTAACGGCCATTTTTTTTAATGACGTGTTTCTCTTGAAATTGCCCACAATGCACCTTACTTACCCACAATGCACTTTGAAAACTGCTTGTATTCGCTAAAAGATCGCTAGTGTTGATATTTACCACATGCTTACCGCATCATTACCGAACACTAGCGATCTTTTAACGAACAACTGCCGACAACTAAAAAAAATTGCCGCATACTACTAAGCATTCAGTACTTATCGCAAGCTGTAAATTAACAAACATTACATTTTTACCGCAAACTGTTTGATGAATCGAGGCCATAGTCCCTAACGTTACAAGATCAGCTACATGGAAATAATAATGGCCTAATAATTCACGAATTCACTAAGCTCGTCTCCTGTCTTTAACCACTTAAAGAAAACCTGAACTGAAAATTAAAAGTCAAAATAAGCATACACAAGTCATACTTACCTCCTGTGTAGTCTACTCCTCAATCTCTTTTTCCTCTCCTGCGTCCTGTTTGTCCACTGTGATCAATGTAATTCTCCGTCCTCCATTTTGAAAATGGCCATTACACCATAACAGATTTCTGGTCAGCACACAGTTAAACTGTAACATCGCCCACTTGAGCCATAGGGAAACATGGACACATCAGTTCTCCTCTCAGCTGTAACTGACAGCAACTGATATATAACTGACAGCAACTGATATATTTCAGTTCTGACAAAATGTTCTCAGAACTGGAAGGGATCATTGTCAGAAGAAAATGGTGAGCTTCTGAGAGGAACTGATGGCAAAGTAACTATGTAATGTTCATTTGAAGTTACCTTGAGTGTTTATTTTAAATAATTTTACTCAGTACAGGTTCTCTTTAAGCCTAACTGGACGAATATATTTGTCCAGTGTATTTGTGGAGACTGCACCACCAGTTTGCTACTAAATGAGTCATATGTGGTATCATTTTAACCATCCGTGACGAGTTGTAGAATACATTTTGGTGTGTCTTAAATCTTGGACACATGTCACATAAAAATGGGTAGGGACAAACTCAATCCAACATAAAAAGTCATGTTCAAAATTATGATTAAACTTGGGAAAGTCTTACAAGAGACATATGTGGTAACATTTTAACCCTGATAAGTTGTAGAAAAGAGTTTAGAAAGTTTTAGGGTTGAGGCCCATGTCTTGTGTATTCTTTTTAGTCACAAACTGAATCAAAAGCAGTTACATTTTCGCATATTCCTTACCAAAATAAAAGACTTGAAAATGAAAACAAAGTGACAGAATAAAAGATGAAAAACATGTATTGTTTCCTTAGGAACGTGCCTTTTTAAATATGTATGTCATGAGGGTGTATTACTTTTATTTTTGCAAATAAGGTCTTGTAATCAATGATAATGTACAATGAGAAAGCAAAAAACACAAAACAGAAAAAAAAACACCTTTATCTCCAAATACAATATTGTCACCATACATTGTGCTAGAAACATAATGTAAATATTGTAATAACCGAGATGGATAAACAAATAACATGTGTGGGTTTAACTTATAGTTAGCACTATTTATTGTAAAGCTATAATGGATGTAAATGGAGAATTAGTGTGTTTTTTCTATTTTTTTACCTCAAATTCCCTTTAAAATGCATACAAAAATAAGGTAATTACTAAACAAAATTTTCACACCCTAAAAGCCTAATTTGTCCTGAAAAAAAACAATATATCGATCATTTAGGTGTGATAAATAGTAATAAAGTTATTGGGGAATGAATGGGAGCAGCGCTGATATGTGAAAATGGTTCTCGTCCTGAAGTGGTTAATAACATTTCTGAGCTGTTTTTACTGACCATGGTGATAAAGTATGTAGTATTCTCTAAGCAATTTACCTCAGGGAAACCGAAAGTTAAGAATTCTGGCCCATACGCAATTAACTTTTTTACCCCAGTTTTCTCCTAAGAGGTAGTTTTTCAACTTCTTTTTAATATAACTTTTCAGCATTTTGTTATCCAAAAAGTACCAAATTGTAAAGAAAAAGTATTATCAAAATTATTTTGAGTATTTTCTTGCTTGCTTGGTGCTTAAAAGGGATTGAAAGTGTGAAAATATCACCCAGGGGAAAACTCAGGAGAAAAAAAATTAATTGCCCCATGTCTTTAAAGCAATGGGTACCGCTATAAAAAAAAAAGTCAGATACTCACCTAAGGAGAGGGAAGGCTCGGTCCTAATGAGCCTTCCGTCTCCTCTCCCGGTGCCCTCGGTGCTGCGCTGGCTCCCTTGTTCGCGTCCACCGCCGCAGGGACTTCGGAGGTCTTCTCTTCGGGAGCACTCGGGCTTCCGAAGACGGGCCGCTCCATACTACGTACGCACGAGTGCGTCATAGAGGGCGCTCGCGCATGCGTAGTATGGAGCGGCCGCGTCATCGGGAGCCCGAGTGCTCCCGAAGGCTTCCGAAAGCTCCCTTCGGCATGCGGAAGTGGCAGTATTTGACCGAACTGGTCGAATACTGCCACGGGGGATCCTGCGCGGGACCGGGCACCGGGAGAGGAGAGGGAAGGCTCATTAGGACTGAGCCTTCCCTCTCCTTAGGTGAGTATCTGACTTTTTCTTTTTTGAAACAGTAAGCATTCACTTTAAGTTAAGGAGAGATTTCTAAAGTTAAGGTTTCAATCCTTAAAATTACAGAATTCTAAACTCAAGGGCCCATATGCAATTCACCTTACCTCCTAGTTGATATTTTCCTTGTCAATAATATGACTTTTAGAACCCCAGCAAGCAATAACATACTCAGAATAATTTTGATAGTACTTTTTCTACTACTTTTGGTACTTATACTGTATTAATTGTGAAATGCTGAAAAATGTATATAACGAGAAGAAGAAAAATGATCACCTAGGAGAAAACAAAGGAGGAAAAGTAAATTGAATAAGGGCCATTGGACCTGATCCAATTCCCTTTTTCTCCAACTTTTCTCCTGGGAGAAAACTTAGGAGAAAAGGGAATTGAATAATGGCCAAGGGTCTCCTGGCTGACCTTGTTGGGTGGGCACATGCGCAGGTGCATGCTTACGTCATCCACAATTTTACTTATGCAGGGAGTGTGCTACGCATGCGCGCCAGTGATCAATTACGGGACTACAAAAGCATCCGTTAGAAGTCTGCAAGGGCGACCCTGGATGGGCCTGCGGTGAGGGACACAGAGACTCCGAGGGGCTGGTCGAAGCCCCAGGTAAGTAAAGCTGCATGTCTATTTTTGACCTTTTAATCAGGGATGGGTTTCTGAGTAGTGAACTACTCAAATTAGAAATTCTAATAAAGTTGAATTACTCCACGTGTGACCGCGGGATACGGGGGGGGGGGGTAACTTACCCAGAAGTCCATGGATCTTATGCGTCTCATTACTGTCATACACGACCTATGGGATGCGTTCCACCACTCACTACCGCACTTCCTCCTTTTGCCAGTAGTGAGTGGTGGAACACGTCCCATAGGTCGCGCATGACAGCAATGAGACGCATAAGAGCCACAGACTTCTGGGTAAGTTAAACCCCCATATCCCACGGTCAAATGTGGAGTATTTAAACTTCATTAGAATTTCGAATTCGAGTAGTTCACTTCTCGGAAGCCCATACCTGCTTGCAACTCCTTTAAGTGACTTTCCCCCACCCCTCCTGCCCTCAGCGATTTAATTTGAATATCGTTGTTGTTTTATACTCAGCAGATTTAACACTGGTCTTTTCTAATCATATGTAATGTTGGCCTAAGTGGTGGTGGTGCAGTGGTGCCTTGTGGCCTTGTGGCGTGTTATAAGGACCACTTCGTAACGCCGCTTACTGCACTACAATAGACCACCTACGCAACGTTCACAGTGCCTTGGGAGCATTATGGTATAACGGCATGCCGTATGATTATGCACTGCGTTATGCGTTACAGTGAAGCATACTTTTCATTTAGCTGTATGCCTCACTGTTTGCAACGCAACACGTGGGTAACGTGCAGTGCCAGTTTCCTGATACGATACATTTCTGCTGAGTGAATGCAACACAACGATCACTGAAAACGTGGCCTAACATTCTTTCTTTACCTGGAGAAAAGATATAGTTATTGAGACAAAGGTTTCCTGATTAGTCACACCCTCCTCTAGTCAGCATTAGCACTGTGCAAACCATTCATATATTCGTAAATTGTTTAGCCTTGAATTTTTATGTTCGTGCTTTGCTTTTATATTCTGAAATATTGATTTTCTTTTGACAAAATAAATAAATAAATAAAAATCAGCAATGGTTAATATTTTTGAATAAAAAAAAAAAAATCAGTAAAACAACTATTTTGAATGTAAAACTTTATTTTAAAAAAATACTATACATTTCCTTGACCTCCTGCCAAAAGGTGTTTTTGGCTGCAACAATGGCCAACATGCACTAAGCTCATCTCCTGTCTTTAATAACAATTCTGTGCTGTTTTTTTTTTTTACTGTGATAAAGCATTTAGTATTCACTAAGCAATTTACCTCAGGCAAACTGTAAAATAAGGATTCTGTCCTTAAGTTAAGGAGTGATTTCTAATGTTAAAGAAAACCTGTAACAAAAAAAACCTCACCTGGGGGGTTCTCACTTGTCACCTCGGGTGGGGGAAGCCTCCGGATCCTATTGAGGCTTCCTCCATCCTCCTCGGTCCCACGGCGGCGGCGATAAAGCTCCCCGAACAGCGGGGATGTAAATATTTACCTTCCCGGCTCCAGCGCAGGCGCAGTATCGGCTCTCCGCCTGGAGATAGGCAGAAATAGACGATTGCTGTCGGGCCACTCTACTGCGCAAGCGCAATTCTCCTGCACCTGCGTAGTAGAGTGGACCCAACAGAGGTCGGCTATTTTCGCCTATCTCCGTGCGGAGAGCCACAACAGCGCCCCTGCTGGAACCAGGAAAGGTAAATAAATCAGCGCTTATCAGCGTTTGTCGAGGGAAGATTGCCGGACACTTAGGGGGAGCCAGCGCTGGATTGCCTGCAGCTACAGGGGTGGGGGAAGCCTTATTGCGACCCTGAGACTTCCCCCTCCTGAGGTGAGTACCCCCCCCCCCCCCAAGGGAACTTTTTTTTGTTACAGGTTCTCTTTAAGGTGTCAATCCTTAAAATAACAACAGAATTCTAAACTTAAAGACAGTGGGCCATATGCAATTCAATTTTTCTCCTTAGTTTTCTCCAAGTGGTCCCCCACTGCTGCTCAGTTTCACTTTCTTCAGTCGCTGTCCACTGTGCCTGCACTGCCCAGGCTCCACGCATCCTCATTGGCGCTCCTGTCGCCAGGAGTGTCCTGCTTAGGCGCAGTAGATATTTTCTCGTAGCAAGAGCAAGGACACGCTTGGCCAGGGCCGCGCAGGTCCATTGAACGTCGACTTGCAAGACGGCGATAATGAACCTGAGCTGTGCAAGGGGACCAAAAGATTGTATGGTAATGCCACAGGGCGGCTGCAGGGGGCTGGCAGAAGCCCCACGTAAGTGAAACTCTTTTTTTTTAGGTACTTCAGGTCTGCTTTAAATGTGTAGGAAGGCAGGAGAGATAGCAGATCCTTTCTGCTATTAATGTCTGTCCAAGCCCAAGTCAAGCGATTGCTGATCACAGGACTACACAGGCTTTCCAAGTGTACCCTTCAGCGGCAGGGTTCCTACGAGATAACTTGTGCAGTTTGGGGGAAAGGTTACTGAATACAGTAGTAAATACATTAGTAGTAAATTTGCATTAATTAACATTGCACAAAATTATCTCTCACAAAGTTGTCAGGTGTGTAATTTTGCAGGAGGTCTACGGGACGCACCTGTCTGGCCTCTGGCAGGCTTCGGCCATGCAATCCGTGCTGCAGAATCCTATATACCGTATATTTCTCAGCAATACACAAGATGTACTTTGTACTGAAGCCCTGATGGTGGCGTGAGGTGTGCTGTATTTATACATACGTTTGTTTACATGACACGCTCTCTTATGGATTTCCAGGTTCCAGTAAACTAGTTGCATCTTACGAGCTCTTAATTGCTAATTTGACATTTTATATTCCACAGGGACTTGACATTCTCACAGCTGATTGATGGCATTTTTTTTAACTTTTTCAAATGTATTATTCAGTAATGTTTCTAATTAAAGGACCAGTGTAGCAAATATTTCTGCATTCTGCTAGCAATGTAAATCTTCCTGTAACTGCAGTAAAGCAGATTTCTTAAAGTAGGATTCCATACAGCGTCATTGAATCTAGCATCCGTTTGGATTAACATTTGTATTTTATATCTTTTAAAGTATTTTTCTTCTTGAATAAGTCAGCTGTTGAAGTTTTAGGCAGAGTTCACACCGAAGAAGGAAATTTGGGAACCTGCTAACGTAACAATCTATATATACTCGTGTATAAGCCTAAATTTTCAGCACAAAAAAAATCTGCTGAAAACGTGCTCACCACCAATGAAGGTTCAATTATGCAATTTCAAGAAGAAAAGCAGGTTGGGCACCAATTCCAATGCTTAAGTGTATATTTAATCCAAAAAGATACAGCAAGCTACATCGAATAGAGTAAACTAGAAGGTTTCACAGTCATTTTGCAGGTCCCCCTGCTTCGTCAGAGACCAAAAGCCTCTTTTGCCTCAGACGAAGCAGGGGGACCTGCGAAATGGCTGTCAGGGCGTCTTGTTCACTCTATTTGATGTAACTTGCTATACCTTTTTGGATTAAACATACACTTAAAGTGAATGTTTACCGGATTAAAAAAGAACAAGTCAGATACTAAGGAGAGGGAAGGCTCGGTCCTAATGAGCCTTCCCTCTCCTCTCCCCGCCCGGTCCCGCTCAGGATCCCCCGTGGCAGTATTCGACCAGTTCGGTCAAATACTGCCACTTCCGCATGCCTTCGGGAGCTTTCGGAAGCCTTCGGGAGCACTCGGGCTCCCGATGACGCGGCCGCTCCATACTACGCATGCGCGAGCGCCCTCTATGACGCGCTCGCGCGTACGTAGTATGGAGCGGCCCATCTTCGGAAGCCCGAGTGCTCACGAAGACCTCCGAAGTCCCTGCGGCGGCGGACGCGAACGGGGGAGCCAGCGCAGCACCGAGGGCACCGGGAGAGGAGAGGGAAGGCTCATTAGGACCGAGCCTTCCCTCTCCATAGGTGAGTATCTGACTTTTTTCTTTTTTTTTTTTTTGTTTTACTAATATTTATTAAGAAAATTTTCATAACAGAAAGAAAGGAAAATCAAAGAAAATACAAAGAAAATACTCAGTGTTGAGCGTACATATTAATCATGTCAGGGGTTAACAGCGCCTGTCAGGACAGGTTCATGTACTGTAGGAATGTCCAAGATCAGCTCATCTCTCAGGCTTTGGTCCAGCTTGGATAGAAATCTGACGTTTTGGGGCTATGAAGAGACTATTTCCACTCATTGCTAATAATAAAATATATTCTTAGTCATCTTGTACATCCAATTCAGAAAGGTAGCGGAAATTATATAAAACAAAATAGCTGACATAGGTAAAAAATATACACTGACTCTGTTAGTCTAGACAACACTGAAACTGGGGGGAATAACAATAACAATATGTGGGGTCACACCAAAGATTAATGGCTACTGTGGGGAAGGCCTATGAGTGGGAAGTGGGAGAGGAATACTAGTGGCCTTCCATTGGGACTGCGGATGTAGGTTGTATTTATGTATGCAAGGGCTTAAAGATACATATTTGAGTATTTGACTCTTTAGTGATAGGAAATTCCTGGCCGGTTCATGTTTTGTGGGAAGATCCTATGAACCGGAATAATGAGTATAATTCAGGGGGGCCGTAGGTCAGGAGAGGATAGGGACCAGGGGCTCCAGACTTTATGGAAGATTGGTTCATTGTCTCTTAGTGATGCTGTCATTTTTTCCATCTCTTTGGTCCATTCAATTTTATGTTTGACCTCTGCCAAAGTCGGGGGAGCAATGTTTTTCCAGGATGAGGCAATTGATAGACGAGTAGCTGTTAAAATGTGGGTGATTAAGCGTACTGTGTGTTTGGGGGTGTCTGGGGGGGGTTTACCAAGGACCATATATATGGGGTCAAGAGGGATTAATATCCCAGTTTTTGATTGGATGAGGTGTTGCACTTTAGACCATAGTGGGGAGATCTTTGGGCAAAACCAAAAGATATGTTCCAGGCTACCCTTTTCATTGCAACCTCTCCAGCAGAACTGAGAGGCTTCTGGATAAATTTTTGATAGCTTAGTTGGTGTAAGGTACCACCGGAACATAATTTTGTAAATATTTTCTCTTATCTGTATGCACATAGAAGAGTGCTTGGCGTTTTCCCATATATCCTCCCAGTCCTCCAATTGTATAGTTTGAGATAGAGCGGATTCCCATTTGGACATATATGTGTGGGCAGGAGTGGCTAGCCCTGATTTGGTGTGTAACAGAGTATAAATCTGGGAAATCAGACCTTTTTGGTAACCCTTAGAGTCACATATATGTTCAAATGGTGTTAGGGGGGGGATAGAGGCGGAGGGAGAGTGTCGCAGTAGGGAGAGGAGAAAATGCTTTGTTTGGGTGTACTCTAGTATGTTTTGGGATGAGAATGGTAGTTTATCTTTTAGGGAGGCCCTAGTATGTAGAAGGCCAGTGAGAGGGTCTTTCCAGTTAAGCAGGTTAAAGAAGTTGAGATTATACCATCTGGACATGAAGTCTCTAGACAATCCAGGGGGGAAGGCAGGGTTGCCCAGTATAGGTGTTAGTGGGGAGGGAGAAGTTCTCAGGTTAGCTGATGTAGCTGTAGATCTCCAGACTTGTACTGTGAATTTTATAGTGGGGAGTAGTTGAGATAGGGATATTTTGGGTGGTTGGTTGGGCCAAATCAGGGCCGCCAGGGATATTGGGAGTAAAGTGAGTGCCTCAATAAGGCCCCATTTGGTATAAACTTTAAGGTTGGTCCATTCACGCAGTTGACGGAGGTGTGCAGCTTGATAATAGAATCTAAGGTGGGGTAGTCCCAAGCCCCCTTGCTCTCTAGGAGATAAAAGGGTTGAGGCTCGTATTCTTGGTCGTTTATGATTCCAGACAAACTTAGCAAAGGCTGCTTGTAACATTGACAACTGAGAGGATGGGACCAAGACTGGCAGGGTTTCAAAAAGGTATAAAAGTCTAGGGAGTATGTTCATTTTTAAAGTATAGATCCTTCCTATCCAGGAGATCTTATAGGCGGTCCACTTGTGCAGGTCTTTAAGTATTTGTTGGATGAGAGAGGGGTAGTTGTGTTTATATAGGGTAGAGTATGTGGGCGTGAGATGTATGCCTAGATATTTTAGGGATTGGGTTTGCCATTTGTACTGATAATTTTGTTTTAGTATGTTTAGTAGATCGGGTGTGATTTTAATGGGTAATGCCTCTGTTTTATCCTGATTTAAGCGGAAGCTTGAGAGTGATTCATAGGCGGAAATGGTGTCATGTAGGT